>NC_054468.1:239580173-239618038 GCF_017639515.1 Carcharodon carcharias
AAAACATGTCCCCTCGTTTCACCTCTAGGTCTCTGGTCGATGATTTTAAACCTCTCGCCTCTGGTTATTGAAAGAAAGGCCCGCATTTATATAGCGCCCTTCACAGTCACATCTCAGAGTGCCTTATGCTCTATCAAGTGAAGCCCCTGGTGTAATGTAGACCCGCTCTCCGGAGGGAATCGTCTCCCTCTCTCTCTCTCTCTCTATCAAACCCTCTCCTCATCTTAAACCTCGATCAGGTCACCTCCTCACCTTCTGTGTTCCAAGGAGAATAATCCCAACTTTCCCCACCCCTCCTTGAATCTGAGACCCCCTCATCTCTGCTAAAGTCCTGGTGGAACCTCCTCTCCGGCCCCTCGGTGGCCTTTACATCTTCCCAGGACTGTGGAGCCTGGAATTACCCGGGACCCTGAGTTCTGTGATAATACATCGTTCCACAAGTGGCTTACCGTTTTTATGTTCCTTCATGAGTTCTGTGTGAAATAAATTTACCAAAACTTCTCAAATCCTGTCCACTATCTGCAAGACGCAAGCATTTTCAAAATCTATTCGTTCACGGGATGTGGGCCTCGCTGGCTGGGCCCAGCATTTATTGCCCGTCCCTAATTGCCCTTGAACTGAGGCCCATTTCAGAGGGGCAGTTAAGAGTCAACCACTTGGCTATGGGTCTGGAGTCACATGTAGGCCAGACCGGGTAAGGAGGGCAGATTTCCTTCTCTAAAGGGCATTAGTGACCCAGATGGGTTTTTACAGCAATTGGTAGTGACTAAGTTTTAATTTAAGATTTTATTAATTGAGTTTAAACCCCGTCAGATGCCATGGTGGGTTTTGAACCCATGACTTTAGACCATTAGTCAGGGCCTCCGGCTTACTCGTCCCATCTCCGTTTGGTCAGCAGTGTGATGGAATACTCTCCACTTGCCTGGATGAGTGCAGCTCCCACAACACTCAAGAAGCTCGACACCGTCCAGGACAAAGCAGCCCCGCTTGATTGTCACCCCATCCACAAACATTCACTCCCTCCACCACCGACGCACAGTAGCAGCAGTGTGTGTACCATTTACAAGATGCGCTGCAGGAACTCACCAAGGCTCCTTAGACAACACCTTCCAAACCCATGACCACTACCATCTAGAAGGACAAGGGCAGCAGACACATGGGAACACCACCACCTGGAAGTTCCCCTCCAAGTCACTCACCATCCTGACTTGAAAATATATCGGCCGTTCCTTCACTGTCGCTGGGTCAAAATCCTGGAACTCTCTCCCTAACAGCACTGTGGGTGTACCTACACCACATGGACTGCAGCGGTTCAAGAAGACAGCTCACCCCCACCTTCTCAAGGGGCAATAAGTTCCAGTGATGCCCCCATCCCAAGAATGAATTTTAGCTAACCCTAGAGCTTAGCCAGCCGATGGAACAACAGAAATCAGGATAATGCACACATGGCCAGAATTGGAGGTGCGCAGAGATCTCCGAGAATGATGGGCCCGGGGGGAGAGTTACAGGCATGAGGAGGGAGCGATGCAGTGGAAGGATTTGGATGGCAATTTCAAAATGGAGGCATCGCTGGGCCAGCGTGGGTCAGTGAGCACGGGGGAGGGGTGGGGGAGCGGGAGAGGGAGAGTGAGAGAGCGGAGGGTGCTCGTGAGGCTGCTGGTGGCTGAACAGGGGCTGGTGTGAGTGAGGGCAGACTCCTGGATGGACCCAAGTTTTCGGAGGGCGGGAGAGCTGACCAGGGAAAGGCTTCGGAGTTGATGCTAGCGATGGATGTTGGGGCAAGAGAAAAGAAGGCCCATCGACTTGAAAGGATACAGCAACACTCCATAAAAATGGTGCTGGGAAAAGATGTAATTAAGTGGCACTGCCATGTCTCTAGTCAAGGATAACAAATGGATAGAAGGAGCGTACAGCCTCTTGTAAATAGGTTTTGAAATATGAGCGCCTGTGGTACACATTAGTCAGGGGAGATTGATAATCCCCCATTTGCATTACGGCATTGCTGCCCAGGGAATAGGCAGGAGCTCAGGGTTAGCATTAGAAATAAGAATAGCCCTTGCACAAACCAACTCAGGAATTGTTCAACAGCTCACTCGACATGCACCCAGCATCACTGAGCCTCCCCACAGCTCTGTCTTCATATCCTGAGATAGACCCCCCCCCCCCCACCGCAGCACAGCGCACCTCGTCCCATTGCGCCCATGTTGGCTCCCTGAAGGAGCGATCCAGTCCCCCCCAGAGCCGTGAGAGACCCCAGGGTGTGTGGACACCGGCAGCCAAAGGTGACCTCGCATCGCTCGAGCGCCTTGACGCTCATTTAGAGAGCCCGGTGCAGGCAGGATGGGCTGAATGGCCTCCCCTTGTGCCGCTAAGAGCCTGTGATTCACGAGCTTCTGCTTTTGGGTGTGTCGGCATCGCAGATGAACACCCACATTCCGCCCGGCGGTTCCGTGGGTAGCGCTAAGTGAACCAGGCACGAGCTGCTGAGTTGGGCGACCCGGTAATGAACGGTTTAAATGGAAATATTCGAAAGATGGATCTGATTATCTATGGAATTCATTGCCACAGAAGGCTGTGGAGGCCAGGTCACTGAGTGTATTTAAGAGCGAGATAGATAGGTTCTTGATTGGTAAGGGGGATCAAAGGTTACGGGGAGAAGGCGGGACAATGGGGTTGAGAAACTTATCAGCCAGGATTGAATGGTGGAGTAGACTCGATGGGCCAAATGGCCTAATTTCTGCTCCTATGTCTGATGGTCTTATGGAAGATTTCCAGCGATGGAGCTGTGACCGCTCCCTTTGGCAGCTTGTTCCATGTGGGATTGTCCTTGGGAAGAAAACTTGTTGATACCCAGTCTTGGAAACAAAAAGTCTTTGTAGTTTGTGGGGAAGGGTTACCCTGTGGTTTGTCAGTGCTGGGAGGGGGGACACCAGGTATTGTTCCTGTCGAGTCCCACCAGCCTGTTCCTTATTTTATACAGCACGCTCAGTCCATTCTTCTCCCTCCTTTGCTGCACTGATTCCCATCCCAAATCTGGGATCCAGGATGTGGCTCTGTCATATTCCCCACACTGACTCATACAGCCCATCTTTGGATCTGATTTATATCTCCCACAGCTTGTCCCCTCCTGGGCTGGACAAACCAGTGTTTGGTTAACTATAACTCTGAGATTTCTGCTACATTACCAAAGATTCGTCCTTAGAAGTCAGAGAATCCAGTTTGATTTGGATCCACAGAATGTCAAACCCCTGTTGAAGATTGTTTTTAAGATGACACCCCCCCCCCCCACCCCCTGTTCATAAGCGGTATCTACCTGTTGGCGATTACAGAGCTGATAGTTATCTATTGGTGGGTCCTTCTCTGTTGCTAATGCACATCACATAGGCCAGGAGACATCCTTGAGTTCTTTACAGCCAATGAGGTACTTTTGAAGTGTAGCCATTGCAGTAACCCAATAGGAAAAGATCAGTTTGGACCAGTGCTCATATTTCCCAGTTTTTACTGGTGTCCCATTTTACGGTAAACAAGACCAGTTCGGACCAGTGCTCTTATTTCCCAGTTTTGTTTACTGTTTTATTGTCCTGGGAAAGTAGGAAACACAGCAGCCAATTTGCGCACAGCAATCTTCCACACCCAGCAACGGGAAGATCTGTTTTTGGCCTGCTGAGTGCTGAATATTGACCCCCGGATCCAGGAGGGCACCCCTCCCCCATCCCTGGTCTCCTTCCAAACCTTTCACACCTCCCCCCCCCCCACCCCCCCCCCCTCCCTCCCACCACCAGCGAGAGGGCAGCTTCACCACACCTCGCCCCGAAAGGCAGTGCCTCTGGCAAGGCAGCACTCCCTCAGCGCCGCACTCGGAGGGCTGCCCTGGATTCTCATGCTGCGGCTTTGCCCCCCCCCCACCACCCCCCCCGCCCCCCAAGGCCTTCGGTGTCAGGAGGGCAGAGGCTTCCTCCTTTCGACCAGCCGGTCACAAAATGGAAGAAACCAGCTGGAGCTTTGTAAGATGCCCGCGTCAAACTCTCCTCTCGAGAAAGTGCCTTTGCTGTTATCTCCAGAGACGCTGCTGATAAATCAAAAAAACCCTCAATAACCGTGGATAATTCGGCGTCACGATGAGAACTGATCTGCATCGCCCTGTTAATGCTATGACATCTCTTAAGATTTAATCTCGAGATTAATCCTGAAACACTGGCAGCAAAATTCAGAGCTCACTGTGACTTCTCCTCTATCTCCGGAATTAGGTAATTAAACCTGTAAAAACAGCCCTCAGCAAGATTTCTGACTTGGTATTACAGAGTATTATGCTGACTTGTGTCAGCTCAGAATTCAGTTCATCCTGGTTTTTATGCATCGTTTGAGCCTCCTCCCACTCTCTCTCTCTCTCACTCTCTCACCAAATCCTATCAGCAGAACCTTCCACTGCTTTCGTTTACAAGTATTTATCCAACTTAACTTGACCTACATTGGCTCCTTGTCTGGCAACACCTCGATTGTAAAATTCTTGCCTTCGTTTTTCAAATACCTCCATGTCCTCGTCCCACCCCCTCTCCCTCTCTCTGTAACCTCCCCAGATCTCTGCGCTCCTCCAATTCCGGTCTCTCGAGCATCCCCCACCCCCGATTCCCCATCGCTCCACCCTTGGCGGCCGGGCCTTCAACTGCTTGGGGTCCCTGAGCTCTGGAATCCCCTCCCTAAACCCCTCCGCCGTCCCTCTCTCTCTCTCTCTCTCTCTCTCCTCCTAAGAACCCTGTCCACCAAACCTTTAATCTTCTGCCCTAACAGCTCAGCTCAGCAATAAATTTGGTTTTTTGCCGCTGTGGGATGTTTCACCACGTTAAGGGGGCTGTTTAGGTGCGAGTCGAAGGTGATACATAAATGCAAGTTGTTGTTGTAAATGGACCTATACTATTCATCTCAACCACTCCCTTCTGGTTAGCGAGTTCCACCTCCCCATTGCTCTCCGGCCAAAGAGGATAATCTTGCCCATGGTAACATTCGATATAGGCCAATTATCCAGAAAACAGGAATTCTCATCGGAGACCCAGGATCGCTACAATAGCCCAAACATCCTGACATCAGGAAACCCTCCATTCGAAGTTCTCCCTCCATCTGATTAATTACCCAGAAGTTCCCATCGGAAGCGCCTTTTCATGTCGCGCTAATCAGGACACTTCGCAAGAATTCCAATTCAAAGGGGACAAATTGTTCTTCTCCCGCCTATTGGTATTCCTGAAAAGGGTCCTGATGAGTCCAAGGCAAAAAGCTTCGACAAGTCTCTTTTCTCAGCGAAACGCAAGCTCTGAACCAGCTAAAGGAGCAGGAGGGTCTTTATCGTTCTGTTAGTAAGGGCTTTGATCAGCTGGCTTCACACATCTTGCTGAAATGGCGAGAGTAGATGGCAGTCTCTCACCCCCAGTGTGAGGCACTGGGCTGGAGCTCCCACTACTCACCTTCCCAGGATCAAATGTGACATGTAAACCCCAGCGAGTGATTGTGTCCTGGTGAGCTGTACCGGCCGCACTCTCTCCCGAGTCAAATGGTGTGGGTTCAAGTCACAATCCAGACACTTGAGTGCATAAATCATGGCTGACAGTCTCTGTGCAGTACTGAGGGAATGATACTTACTCAGTATCTAACCCCGTGCTGTCCCTGTCCTGGGAGTGTTTGATGGGGACAGTGTAGGGGGAGATTTACTCTGTATCTAACCCCATGCTGTACCTGTCCTGGGAGTGTTTGATGGGGACGGTATAGAGGGAGCTTTACTCTGTATCTAACCCCGTGCTGTCCCTGTCCTGGGAGTGTTTGATGGGGACAGTGTAGAGGGAGATTTACTCTGTATCTAACCCCATGCTGTACCTGCCCTGGGAGTGTTTGATGGGGACAGTGTAGAGGGAGATTTACTCTGTATCTAACCCCATGCTGTACCTGCCCTGGGAGTGTTTGATGGGGACAGTGTAGAGGGAGATTTACTCTGTATCTAACCCCATGCTGTACCTGCCCTGGGAGTGTTTGATGGGGACAGTGTAGAGGGAGATTTACTCTGTATCTAACCCCGTGCTGTACCTGTCCTGGGAGTGTTTGATGGGGACAGTGTAGAGGGAGATTTACTCTGTATCTAACCCCGTGCTGTACCTGTCCTGGGAGTGTTTGATGGGGACAGTGTAGAGGGAGATTTACTCTGTATCTAACCCCGTGCTGTACCTGTCCTGGGAGTGTTTGATGGGGACAGTGTAGAGAGAGCTTTACTCTGTATCTAACCCCGTGCTGTACCTGTCCTGGGAGTGTTTGATGGGGACAGTGTAGAGGGAGATTTACTCTGTATCTAACCCCGTGCTGTACCTGTCCTGGGAGTGTTTGATGGGGACAGTGTAGAGGGAGATTTACTCTGTATCTAACCCCGTGCTGTACCTGTCCTGGGAGTGTTTGATGGGGACAGTGTAGAGGGAGATTTACTCTGTATCTAACCCCGTGCTGTACCTGTCCTGGGAGTGTTTGATGGGGACAGTGTAGAGGGAGATTTACTCTGTATCTAACCCCGTGCTGTACCTGTCCTGGGAGTGTTTGATGGGGACAGTGTAGAGGGAGATTTACTCTGTATCTAACCCCGTGCTGTCCCTGTCCTGGGAGTGTTTGATGGGGACAGTGTAGAGGGAGATTTACTCTGTATCTAACCCCGTGCTGTACAGGTCCTGGGAGTGTTTGATGGGGACAGTGTAGAGGGAGCTTTACTCTGTATCTAACCCCGTGCTGTACCTCTCCTGGGAGTGTTTGATGGGGACAGTGTAGAGGGAGATTTACTCTGTATCTAACCCCGTGCTGTACCTGTCCTGGGAGTGTTTGATGGGGACAGTGTAGAGGGAACTTTACTCTGTATCTAACCCCGTGCTGTACCTGTCCTGGGAGTGTTTGATGGGGACAGTGTAGAGGGAACTTTACTCTGTATCTAACCCCGTGCTGTACCTCTCCTGGGAGTGTTTGATGGGGACAGTGTAGAGGGAGATTTACTCTGTATCTAACCCCGTGCTGTACCTGTCCTGGGAGTGTTTGATGGGGACAGTGTAGAGGGAGCTTTACTCTGTATCTAACCCCGTGCTGTACCTGTCCTGGGAGTGTTTGATGGGGACAGTGTAGAGGGAGATTTACTCTGTATCTAACCCCGTGCTGTACCTGTCCTGGGAGTGTTTGATGGGGACAGTGTAGAGGGACCTTTACTCTGTATCTAACCCCGTGCTGTACCTGTCCTGGGAGTGTTTGATGGGGACGGTGTAGAGGGAGTTTTACTCTGTATCTAACCCCGTGCTGTACCTGTCCTGGGAGTGTTTGATGGGGACAGTGTTGAGGGAGCTTTACTCTGTATCTAACCCCGTGCTGTACCTGTCCTGGGAGTGTTTGATGGGGACAGTGTAGAGGGAGATTTACTCTGTATCTAACCCCGTGCTGTACCAGTCCTGGGAGTGTTTGATGGGGACAGTGTAGAGGGAGATTTACTCTGTATATAACCCCGTGCTGTACCTGTCCTGGGAGTGTTTGATGGGGACAGTGTGGGGGAGCTTTATTCTGTGTCTGATAGACAGGGACAACCCCTGGTCCATTCAGCCCTGGGCCCTGAAGCTACAGACGGAGATGCTGGTCCTGGAGGTGATTACACTGCAGATTCTGCAGAATGATCAAAAAACAGGTGAGGTTCGAGCTCAGTTGACAACTTGGAAGTCAGTTTGATATATGTAGCTGTGTAAAGGGATTTCAGATACTGAGCCCAGTGAGGGACGTGTTAATCGGATAAAATAAACCCCTAACCAGAAGGGTGAAGGAGCAGAATCCCTGTACAGCCCGTGTGTGTGTCTCAGTGTCAGCTCCTATACAGTCCGTGTGTGTGTCTCAGTGTCAGCCCCTGTACAGTCTGTGTGTGTGTCTCAGTGTCAGCCCCTGTACAGTCTGTGTGTGTGTCTCAGTGTCATCCCCTGTACAGTCTGTGTGTGTGTCTCAGTGTCAGCCCCTGTACAGTCTGTGTGTGTGTCTCAGTGTCAGCCCCTGTACAGTCTGTGTGTGTGTCTCAGTGTCAGCCCCTGTACAGTCTGTGTGTGTGTCTCAGTGTCAGCCCCTGTACAGTCTGTGTGTGTGTCTCAGTGTCAGCCCCTGTACAGCCCGTGTGTGTGTCTCAGTGTCAGCCCCTGTACAGTCTGTGTGTGTGTCTCAGTGTCAGCCCCTGTACAGTCTGTGTGAGAGTCTCAGTCTCAGCCCCTGTACAGTCTGTGTGTGTGTCTCAATTTCAGCCCATGTACAGCCCGTGTGTGTCTCAGTATCAGCTCCTGTACAGTCTGGGTGTGTGTCTCAGTGGCAGCCCCTGTACCTTCTGTGTGTGTGTCTCAGTGTCAGCCTCTGTACAGTCTGTATGTGTGTGTCTCAGTGTCAGCCCCTGTAACTTCTGTGTGTGTCTCAGTGTCAGCCCCTGTACAGTCCGTGTGTGTGTCTCACTGTCAGCCCCTGTACCTTCTGTGTGTGTGTCTCAGTGTCAGCCCCTGTACAGTCTGTATGTGTGTGTCTCAGTGTCAGCCTCTGTACAGTCTGTGTGTGTGTCTCAGTGTCAGCCCCTGTAACTTCTGTGTGTGTCTCAGTGTCAGCCCCTGTACAGTCTGTGTGTGTGTCTCAGTGTCAGCCCCTGTACAGACTGTGTGTGTGTCTCAGTGTCAGCCCCTGTACAGTCTGTATGTGTGTCTCAGTGTCAGCCTCTGTAAAGTCTGTGTGTCTCAGTGTCAGCCCCTGTACAGTCTGTGTGTGTGTCTCAGTGTCAGCCCCTGTACCTTCTGTGTGTGTCTCAAAGTCAGCCCCTGTACAGGCTGTATGTGTGTCTCAGTGTCAGCCTCTGTACAGTCTGTGTGTGTGTCTCAGTGTCAGCCCCTGTACAGTCTGTGTGTCTCAGTGTCAGCCTCTGTATAGTCCGTGTGTGTGTCTCAGTGTCAGCCCCTGTAACTTCTGTGTGTGTCTCAGTGTCAGCCCCTGTACAGTCTGTGTGTGTGTCTCAGTGTCAGCCCCTGTAACTTCTGTGTGTGTCTCAGTGTCAGCCCCTGTACAGGCTGTATGTGTGTCTCAGTGTCAGCCTCTGTACAGTCTGTGTGTGTGTCTCAGTGTCAGCCCCTGTACAGTCTGTGTGTCTCAGTGTCAGCCTCTGTATAGTCAGTGTGTGTGTCTCAGTGTCAGCCCCTGTAACTTCTGTGTGTGTCTCAGTGTCAGCCCCTGTACAGTCCGTGTGTGTGTCTCAGTGTCAGCCCCGTACCTTCTGTGTGTGTCTCAGTGTCAGCTCCTGTACCTTCTGTGTGTGTCTCAGTGTCAGCCCCTGTACAGTCCGTGTGTGTGTCTCAGTGTCAGCCCCTGTACAGTCTGTGTGTCTCAGTGTCAGCCCCTGTACCTTCTGTGTGTGTCTCAGTGTCAGCCCCTGTACAGTCTGTGTGTGTGTCTCAGTGTCAGCCCCTGTACCTTCTGTGTGTGTCTCAGTGTCAGCTCCTGTACCTTCAGTGTGTGTGTCTCAGTGTCAGCCCCTGTACAGTCTGTATGTGTGTGTCTCAGTGTCAGCCTCTGTACAGTCTGTGTGTGTGTCTCAGTGTCAGCCCCTGTAACTTCTGTGTGTGTCTCAGTGTCAGCCCCGGTACAGTCTGTGTGTGTGTCTCAGTGTCAGCCCCTGTACAGTCTGTGTGTGTGTCCCAGTGTCAGCCGCTGTACAGTCTGTATGTGTGTCTCAGTGTCAGCCTCTGTACAGTCTGTGTGTCTCAGTGTCAGCCCCTGTACAGTCTGTGTGTGAGTCTCAGTGTCAGCCCCTGTACCTTCTGTGTGTGTCTCAATGTCAGCTCCTGTACATTCAGTGTGTGTCTCAATGTCAGCCCCTGTACAGGCTGTGTGTGTGTCTCAGTGTCAGCCCCTGTACAGCCCGTGTGTGTGTCTCAGTGTCAGCCCCTGTACAGTCTGTGTGTGTGTCTCAGTGTCAGCTCCTGTACCTTCTGTGTGTGTCTCAGTGTCAGCCCCTGTACAGCCCGTGTGTGTGTCTCAGTGTCAGCCCCTGTACAGTCCGTGTGTGTGTCTCAGTGTCAGCCCCTGTACAGTCTGTGTGTCTCAGTGTCAGCCCCTGTACCTTCTGTGTGTGTCTCAGTGTCAGCCCCTGTACAGTCTGTGTGTGTGTCTCAGTGTCAGCCCCTGTAACTTCTGTGTGTGTCTCAGTGTCAGCTCCTGTACCTTCTGTGTGTGTCTCAGTGTCAGCCCCTGTACAGCCCGTGTGTGTGTCTCAGTGTCAGCCCCTGTACAGTCTGAGTGTGTGTGTCAGTGTCGGCCCCTGTACAGTCTGTGTGTGTGTCTCAGTGTCAGCTCCTGTACCTTCTGTGTGTGTCTCAATGTCAGACCCTGTACAGTCTGTGTGTGTGTCTCAGTGTCAGCCCCTGTACAGTCTGTGTGTGTGTCTCAGTGTCAGCTCCTGTACCTTCTGTTTGCGTCTCAGTGTCAGCCCCTGTACAGCCCGCGTGTGTGTCTCAGTGTCAGCCCCAGTACAGTCTGTGTGCGTGTCTCAGTGTCAGCCCCTGTACAGTCTGTGTGTGTGTCTCAGTGTCAGCCCCTGTAACTTCTGTGTGTGTCTCAGTATCAGCTCCTGTACCTTCTGTCTGTGTCTCAGTGTCAGCCGCTGTACGGTCCGTGTGTGTTTCTCAGTGTCAGCCCCTGTACAGTCTGTGTGTCTCAGTGTCAGCCCCTGTACCTTCTGTGCGTGTCTCAGTGTCAGCCCCTGTACAGTCTGTGTGTGTGTCTCAGTGTCAGCCCCTGTAACTTCTGTGTGTGTCTCAGTGTCAGCTCCTGTACCTTCTGAGTGTGTCTCAGTGTCAGCCCCTGTACAGCCCGTGTGTGTGTCTCAGTTTCAGCCCCTGTACATTCTGTGTGTGTGTGTCAGTGTCAGCCCCTGTACAGTCTGTGTGTGTGTCTCAGTGTCAGCCCCTGTACCTTCTGTGTGTGTCTCAATGTCTGCCCCTGTACAGTCTGTGTGTGTGTCTCAGTGTCAGCCCCTGTACAGTCTGTGTGTGTGTCTCAGTGTCAGCTCCTGTACCTTCTGTGTGTGTCTCAGTGTCAGCCCCTGTACAGACCGTGTGTGTGTCTCAGTGTCAGCCCCTGTACAGTCTGTGTGTGTGTCTCAGTGTCAGCCCCTGTACAGTCCGTGTGTGTGTCTCAGTGTCAGCCCCGTACCTTCTGTGTGTGTCTCAGTGTCAGGTCCTGTACCTTCTGTGTGTGCCTCAGTGTCAGCCCCTGTACAGTCTGTGTGTGTGTCTCAGTGTCAGCCCCTGTAGAGTCTGTGTGTTTCAGTGTCAGCCCCTGTACAGTCCATGTGTGTGTCTCAGTGTCAGCCCCTGTACAGTCCGTGTGTGTGTCTCAGTGTCAGCCCCGTACCTTCTGTGTGTGTCTCAGTGTCAGGTCCTGTACCTTCTGTGTGTGTCTCAGTGTCAGCCCCTGTACAGTCCGTGTGTGTGTCTCAGTGTCAGCCCCTGTAGAGTCTGTGTGTTTCAGTGTCAGCCCCTGTACCTTCTGTGTGTGTCTCAGTGTCAGCCCCTGTACAGTCTGTGTGTGTGTCTCAGTGTCAGCCCCTGTACCTTCTGTGTGTGTCTCAGTGTCAGCTCCTGTACCTTCTGTGTGTGTGTCTCAGTGTCAGCCCCTGTACAGTCTGTGTGTGTGTCTCAGTGTCAGCCCCTGTACAGCCCGTGTGTGTGTCTCAGTGTCAGCCCCTGTACAGTCTGTGTGTGTGTCTCAGTGTCAGCCCCTGTACAGTCTGTGTGTGTGTGTCAGTGTCAGCACCTGTACAGTCTGTGTGTGTGTCTCAGTGTCAGCCCCTGTACAGTCTGTGTGAGTGTCTCAGTCTCAGCCCCTGTACAGTCTGTGTGTGTGTCTCAGTGTCAGCCCCTGTACAGTCTGTGTGTGAGTCTCAGTGTCAGCCTCTGTACAGTCTGCGTGTCTCACGGTCAGCCTCTGTATAGTCCGTGTGTGTGTCTCAGTGTCAGCCCCTGTACCTTCTGTGTGTGTCTCAATGTCAGCCCCTGTACAGGCTGTATGTGTGTCTCAGTGTCAGCCCCTGTACTGTCTGTATGTGTGTCTCAGTGTCAGCATCTCTACAGTCTGTGTGTCTCAGTGTCAGCCTCTGTATAGTTCGTGTGTGTGTCTCAGTGTCAGCCCCTGTAACTTCTGTGTGTGTCTCAGTGTCAGCCCCTGTACAGTCTGTGTGTGTGTCTCAGTGTCAGCCCCTGTAACTTCTGTGTGTGTCTCAGTGTCAGCCCCTGTACAGGCTGTATGTGTGTCTCAGTGTCAGCCTCTGTACAGTCTGTGTGTGTGTCTCAGTGTCAGCCCCTGTACAGTCTGTGTGTCTCAGTATCAGCATCTGTATAGTCCGTGTGTGTGTCTCAGTGTCAGCCCCTGTTACTTCTGTGTGTGTCTCAGTGTCAGCCCCTGTACAGTCTGTGTGTGTGTCTCAGTGTCAGCCCCTGTAACTTCTGTGTGTGTCTCAGTGTCAGCCCCTGTACAGGCTGTATGTGTGTCTCAGTGTCAGCCTCTGTACAGTCTGTGTGTGTGTCTCAGTGTCAGCCCCTGTACAGTCTGTGTGTCTCAGTGTCAGCCTCTGTATAGTCCGTGTGTGTGTCTCAGTGTCAGCCCCTGTAACTTCTGTGTGTGTCTCAGTTTCAGCCCCTCTACAGTCCGTGTGTGTGTCTCAGTGTCAGCCCCGTACCTTCTGTGTGTGTCTCAGTGTCAGCTCCTGTACCTTCTGTGTGTGTCTCAGTGTCAGCCCCTGTACAGTCCGCGTGTGTGTCTCAGTGTCAGCCCCTGTACAGTCTGTGTGTCTCAGTGTCAGCCCCTGTACTTCTGTGTGTGTCTCAGTGTCAGCCCCTGTACAGTCTGTTTGTTTGTCTCAGTGTCAGCCCCTGTACCTTCTGTGTGTGTCTCAGTGTCAGCTCCTGTACCTTCTGTGTGTGTCTCAGTGTCAGCCCCTGTACAGCCCGTGTGTGTGGCTCAGTGTCAGCCCCTGTACAGTCTGTGTGTGTGTGTCAGTGTCAGCCCCTGTACAGTCTGTGTGTGTGTCTCAGTGTCAGCCCCTGTACCTTCTGTGTTTGTCTCAATGTCAGCCCCTGTACAGTCTGTGTGTGTGTCTCAGTGTCAGCCCCTGTACAGTCTTTGTGTGTGTCTCAGAGTCAGCCCCTGTACAGTCCGTGTGTGTGTCTCAGTGTCAGCCCCGTACCTTCTGTGTGTGTCTCAGTGTCAGCTCCTGTACAGCCCGTGTGTGTGTCTCAGTGTCAGCCCCTGTACCTTCTCTGTGTGTCTCAGTGTCAGCCCCTGTACAGTCCGTGTGTGTGTCTCAATTTCAGCCCATGTACAGCCCGTGTGTGTGTCTCAGTATCAGCTCCTGTACAGTCTGTGTGTGTGTCTCAGTGTCAGCCCCTGTACCTTCTGTGTGTGTCTCAGTGTCAGCCCCTGTACAGTCTGTGTGTGTGTCTCAGTGTCAGCTCCTGTACAGCCCGTGTGTGTGTCTCAGTGTCAGCTCCTGTACAGCCCATGTGTGTGTCTCAGTGTCAGCTCCTGTACAGCCCATGTGTGTGTCTCAGTGTCAGCTCCTGTACAGCCCGTGTGTGTGTCTCAGTATCAGCTCCTGTACAGTCTGTGTGTGTGTCTCAGTGTCAGCCCCATTACAGCCCGTGTGTGTGTCTCAGTATCAGCTCCTCTACATTCGTGTGTGTGTCTCAGTATCAGCTCCTGTACTGTCTGTGTGTGTGTCTCATTGTCAGTTACTGTACGGTCCTCGAGTGTCTCTCAGCCTCAATTCCTGTACAGTACATGTGTGTGTCTCAGTGCCAGCTCCTTTATGGTCCGTGTGTGTGTCACTGTGTCAGCTCCTGTGCAGTCCGTGCGTGTCTCTCAGCATCAGTTCCTGTACAGTACATGTGAGTGTCTCAGTGCCAGCTCCTGTATGGTCCATGTGTGTCTCTCAGCATCAGTTCCTGTACGGTCCGTGTGTGTCTCAGTGTCAGCTCCTGTACTGTCCGTGTGTGTGTCTCAGTGTCAGCTCCTGTACCTTCTGTGTGTGTCTCAATGTCAGCTCCTGTACAGCCCGTGTGTGTGTCTCAGTGTCAGCTCCTGTACAGCCCATGTGTGTGTCTCAATGTCAGCTCCTGTACAGCCCGTGTGTGTGTCTCAGTATCAGCTCCTGTACAGTCTGTGTGTGTGTGTCTCAGTGTCAGCCCCATTACAGCCCGTGTGTGTGTCTCAGTATCAGCTCCTCTACATTTTTGTGTGTGTCTCAGTATCAGCTCCTGTACTGTCTGTGTGTGTGTCTCATTGTCAGTTACTGTACGGTCCTCGAGTGTCTCTCAGCCTCAATTCCTGTACAGTACATGTGTGTGTCTCAGTGCCAGCTCCTTTATGGTCCGTGTGTGTGTCACTGTGTCAGCTCCTGTGCAGTCCGTGTGTGTCTCTCAGCATCAGTTCCGGTACAGTACATGTGAGTGTCTCAGTGCCAGCTCCTGTATGGTCCATGTGTGTCTCTCAGCATCAGTTCCTGTACGGTCCGTGTGTGTCTCAGTGTCAGCTCCTGTACTGTCCGTGTGTGTGTCTCAGTGTCAGCTCCTGTACAGTCCCTGTGTGTGTCTCAGTGTCAGCCCCTGTACAGTCCGTGTGTGTGTCTCAATTTCAGCCCATGTACAGCCCGTGTGTGTGTCTCAGTATCAGCTCCTGTACAGTCTGTGTGTGTGTCTCAGTGTCAGCCCCTGTACAGTCCATGTGTGTGTCTCAGTGTCAGCCCCTGTACAGTCTGTGTGTGTGTCTCAGTGTCAGCTCCTGTACAGCCCGTGTGTGTGTCTCAGTGTCAGCTCCTGTACAGCCCCTGTGTGTGTCTCAGTGTCAGCTCCTGTACAGCCCATGTGTGTGTCTCAGTGTCAGCTCCTGTACAGCCCGTGTGTGTGTCTCAGTATCAGCTCCTGTACAGTCTGTGTGTGTGTCTCTGTGTCAGCCCCATTACAGCCCGTGTGTGTGTCTCAGTATCAGCTCCTCTACATTCGTGTGTGTGTCTCAGTATCAGCTCCTGTACTGTCTGTGTGTGTGTCTCATTGTCAGTTACTGTACGGTCCTCGAGTGTCTCTCAGCCTCAATTCCTGTACAGTACATGTGTGTGTCTCAGTGCCAGCTCCTGTATGGTCCGTGTGTGTGTCACTGTGTCAGCTCCTGTGCAGTCCGTGTGTGTCTCTCAGCATCAGTTCCTGTACAGTACATGTGAGTGTCTCAGTGCCAGCTCCTGCATGGTCCATGTGTGTCTCTCAGCATCAGTTCCTGTACGGTCCGTGTGTGTCTCAGTGTCATCTCCTCTACTGTCCGTGTGTGTGTCTCAGTGTCAGCTCCTGTACCTTCTGTGTGTGTGTCTCAATGTCAGCCCCTGTACAGTCCGTGTGTGTGTCTCAGTGTCAGCCCCTGTACAGTCCCTGTGTGTGTCTCAGTGTCAGCCCCTGTACAGTCCATGTGTGTGTCTCAGTGTCAGCCCCTGTACAGTCCATGTGTGTGTCTCAGTGTCAGCTCCTGTACAGTCCATGTGTGTGTCTCAGTGTCAGCTCCTGTACTGTCCACGTGTGCGTCTCAGTGTCAGCTCCTGTACAGTCCCCTGTGTTTGCGTCTCAGTGTCAGCTCCTGTACAGCCCGTGTGTGTGTCTCAGTGTCAGCTCCTATACAGTCCCTGTGTTTGTGTCTCAGTGTCAGCTCCTGTACAGTCCCTGTGTTTGTGTCTCAGTGTCAGCTCCTATAAAGTCCCTGTGTGTGTGGCTCAGTGTCAACTCCTATACAGTCCGTGTGTGTGTGTCTCAATGTCAGCCCCTGTACAGTCCATGTGTGTGTCTCAATTTCAGCCCCTGTACAGTCCGTGTGTGTGTCTCAATTTCAGCCCCTGTACAGTCCGTGTGTGTGTCTCAGTGTCAGCTCCTGTGCAGTCCATGTGTGTGTCTCAGTGTCAGCTCCTATGCAGTCCGTGTGTGTGTCTCAGTGTCAGCTCCTGTACAGTCCATGTGTGTGTCTCAGTGTCAGCTCCTGTACAGTCCACGTGTGTGTCTCAGTGTCAGCTCCTGTGCAGTCCGTGTGTGTGTCTCAGTGTCAGCTCCTGTACAGTCCGTGTGTGTGTCTCAGTGTCAGCTCCTGTGCAGTCCGTGTGTGTGTCTCAGTGTCAGCCCCTTTACAGTCTGTGTGTCTCAGTGTCAGCCTCTGTATAGTCCGTGTGTGTGTCTCAGTGTCAGCCCCTGTAACTTCTGTGTGTGTCTCAGTGTCAGCCCCTGTACAGTCTGTGTGTGTGTCTCAGTGTCAGCCACTGTAACTTCTGTGTGTGTCTCAGTGTCAGCCCCTGTACAGGCTGTATGTGTGTCTCAGTGTCAGCCTCTGTACAGTCTGTGTGTGTGTCTCATTGTCAGTTTCTGTACGGTCCTCGAGTGTCTCTCAGCCTCAATTCCTGTACAGTACATGTGTGTGTCTCAGTGCCAGCTCCTGTATGGTCCGTGTGTGTGTCACTGTGTCAGCTCCTGTGCAGTCCGTGTGTGTCTCTCAGCATCAGTTCCTGTACAGTACATGTGTGTGTCTCAGTGCCAGCTCCTGTATGGTCCATGTGTGTCTCTCAACATCAGTTCCTGTACGGTCCGTGTGTGTCTCAGTGTCAGCTCCTGTACTGTCCGTGTGTGTGTCTCAGTGTCAGCTCCTGTACCTTCTGTGTGTGTCTCAATGTCAGCCCCTGTACAGTCCGTGTGTGTGTCTCAGTGTCAGCTCCTGTGCAGTCCGTGTGTGTGTCTCAGTGTCAGCTCCTATGTATTCCGTGTGTGTGTCTCTGTGTCAGCTCCTGCACAGTCCCTGTGTGTGTCTCAGTGTCAGCCCCTGTACAGTCCATGTGTGTGTCTCAGTGTCAGCCCCTGTACAGTCCATGTGTGTGTCTCAGTGTCAGCCCCTGTACAGTCCATGTGTGTGTCTCAGTGTCAGCTCCTGTACAGTCCATGTGTGTGTCTCAGTGTCAGCTCCTGTACTGTCCACGTGTGCGTCTCAGTGTCAGCTCCTGTACAGTCCCTGTGTTTGCGTCTCAGTGTCAGCTCCTGTACAGCCCGTGTGTGTGTCTCAGTGTCAGCTCCTATACAGTCCCTGTGTTTGTGTCTCAGTGTCAGCTCCTGTACAGTCCCTGTGTTTGTGTCTCAGTGTCAGCTCCTATACAGTCCCTGTGTGTGTGGCTCAGTGTCAGCTCCTATACAGTCCGTGTGTGTGTGTCTCAATGTCAGCCCCTGTACAGTCCATGTGTGTGTCTCAATTTCAGCCCCTGTACAGTCCGTGTGTGTTTCTCAATTTCAGCCCCTGTACAGTCCGTGTGTGTGTCTCAGTGTCAGCTCCTGTGCAGTCCATGTGTGTGTCTCAGTGTCAGCTCCTATGCAGTCCGTGTGTGTGTCTCAGTGTCAGCTCCTGTACAGTCCGTTTGTGTGTCTCAGTGTCAGCTCCTGTACAGTCTGTGTCTGTGTGTCTCAGTGTCAGCTGTTTTACAGTCTGTGTGTGTGTTAGTGTTAGCTCCTGTACAGTCCGTGTGTGTGTCTCAGTGTCAGCTCCTGTGCAGTCTGTGTGTCTGTCTCAATGGCATCTCCTGTACAGTCTGTGTGTGTGTCACAGTGTCAGCCACTGTAACTTCCATCTGTGTGTGTCTCAGTGTCAGCCCCTGTACAGTCCATGTGTGTGTCTCAGTGTCAGCTCCTGTACAGTCCCTGTGTGTGTCTCAGTGTCAAGACATGTACAGTCCATGTCTGTGTCTCAGTGTCAGCTCCTGTACAGTCCATGTGTGTGTCTCAGTGTCAGCTCCTGTACAGTCTGTGTGTGTGTCTCAGTGTCAGCTCCTGTACGGTCCGTGTGTGTGTCTCAGTGCCAGCTCCTGTATGGTCCATGTGTGTCTCTCAGCATCAGTTCCTGTACGGTCCGTGTGTGTCTCAGTGTCAGCTCCTGTACTGTCCGTGTGTGTGTCTCAGTGTCAGCTCCTGTACCTTCTGTGTGTGTCTCAATGTCAGCCCCTGTACAGTCCGTGTGTGTGTCTCAGTGTCAGCTCCTGTGCAGTCCGTGTGTGTGTCTCAGTGTCAGCTCCTATGTAGTCCGTGTGTGTGTCTCAGTGTCAGCTCCTGCACAGTCCCTGTGTGTGTCTCAGTGTCAGCCCCTGTACAGTCCATGTGTGTGTCTCAGTGTCAGCCCCTGTACAGTCCATGTGTGTGTCTCAGTGTCAGCCCCTGTACAGTCCATGTGTGTGTCTCAGTGTCAGCTCCTGTACAGTCCATGTGTGTGTCTCAGTGTCAGCTCCTGTACTCTCCACGTGTGCGTCTCAGTGTCAGCTCCTGTACAGTCCCTATGTTTGCGTCTCAGTGTCAGCTCCTGTACAGCCCGTGTGTGTGTCTCAGTGTCAGCTCCTATACAGTCCCTGTGTTTGTGTCTCAGTGTCAGCTCCTGTACAGTCCCTGTGTTTGTGTCTCAGTGTCAGCTCCTATACAGTCCCTGTGTGTGTGGCTCAGTGTCAGCTCCTATACAGTCCGTGTGTGTGTGTCTCAATGTCAGCCCCTGTACAGTCCATGTGTGTGTCTCAATTTCAGCCCCTGTACAGTCCGTGTGTGTGTCTCAGTGTCAGCCCCTGTACAGTCCATGTGTGTGTCTCAGTGTCAGCTCCTGTGCAGTCCATGTGTGTGTCTCAGTGTCAGCTCCTGTACAGTCCGTGTGTGTGTCTCAGTTTCTGCTCCTGTACAGTCTGTGTGTGTGTCTCAGTATCAGCTCTTCTACTGTCCATGTGTGTGTCTCATTGTCAGCACCTGTACAGCCCTTGTTTATCTCTCAGTGTCAGCTCCTGTATAGTCCCTGTGTGTGTATCTCACTGTCTGCTCCTGTACAGTTCATTTGTTTGTCTCAGTATCAGTTTCTGTATAGTCCGTGTGTGTGTCTCAGTGTCAGCTCCTGTGCAGTCTGTGTGTGTGTCTCAGTGTCAGCTCCTGTACAGTCCATGTGTGTGTCTCAGTGTCAGCTCCTGTACAGTCTGTGTGTGTGTCTCAGTGTCAGCTCCTGTATAGTCCGTGTGTGTGTCTCAGTGTCAGCTCCTTTACAGTCTGTGTGTGTGTCTCCGTGTCAGCTCCTGTACAGTCCGTGTGTGTATCTCACTGTCAGCTCCTGTACAGTTCATTTGTTTGTCTCAGTATCAGTTTCTGTATAGTCCGTGTGTGTGTCTCAGTGTCAGCTCCTGTGCAGTCCGTGTGTGTGTCTCAGTGTCAGCTCCTGTACAGTCCGTGTGTGTGTCTCAGTGTCAGCTCCTGTACGGTTCATGTGTGCGTCACAGCTTCAGCTCCTGTGGTCTCATATGTCAGCTTGTGTGTCTCAGTGTCAGCTTCTGTGTGTGTCTCTGTGTAAAGTCCCGTATGGTTCATGCGCGTCTCAGCATCAGCTCTTGTACAGTCTATGTTTGTGTCTAAGTGTCAGCTCCAGTATGGTCCGTGTGTCTCTCAGTGTTCAGCTCCCATATGGTCCCCGTGTGTGTGTCAGTTTCATCTCCTGTTTGAGCAGTGTGTGTGGCTCACTGTTAGCTCATATATGGTCCGTGTGTGTGTGTCTCAGTATCAGCTCTTGTCCAGTCCGTGTGTATGTCACATGCCAGCTCCTGTGCCGTCCGCATGTGTCTCAGTGTCATTTCCTGTTTGGTCCATGAGTGTGTCTCAGTGTCAGCCCCTGCACAGTCCGTGTGTGTGTCTCAGTGTAAACTCCTGGATGGTCCATATGTGTGTATACATGCTGAAATACACATACCAGAAATACACACACGCACACACACAGAAATACTCCCCCCACACACACACACAGAAATACACACACACAGACACATAGAAATAAACACACACACACAGAAATACACACATGCACACAGAGAAATACACACACACACACAGGAATATATATATATATATACACACACACACACACACACACACACAGAATACACACACACACACACACACACACACACCCATAGAAATAAACACACATAAATACTAACACACACACACACACACACACACACACACACACACACAGAAATACACACACACACATACACCCACAGAAATACACACAGTACTACTAATACAGACAGACAGAAATGCATATACACGCACACAGACATATACACAGACAGAAATACAATCATGCATAAATGCAAACATACACAGGCAGAAACACACACACAGAAATGGAAACATACACACACACAGAAATACACATACACAGAAGTATACACACACACACACACACACACACACACTCACAGGAATGCACACACAAATTGCAAACATAAACACACACACAGAAATGCAAACATACACGCACACAGAAATACACAGACACACATACACAGAAATACACAACACACAAACAGATATACATACAAACACAGAAATTCACACATACACACAGACACACACACACAGATACACACACAGAAATACATACACATCGTACACATACATATACATATATATACACACAAATACACACACACATATAAATACACAAACACAGAAATACACACACATAGAAATACAAACTTATACACCCACACATAGAAATAAACATGCACACACACTCACAGAAATGCAAACATACACACACACGCCTACACACAGAAATACACACACACACAATGCACACACAGAGAAATACACACACACACAGAGAGATATACACACACATATATACACACATACACTGAAATTCTCACACCCACACGCACACAGACGCACACCTGCAGATACACACACATAGAAATAGAAGCACACACACACAAGTACACACATACATAAATATACACACACGCTTGAATATACACACACAGAAGTGCACACACACAGAAATGCACACACACAGAAATACACATGCATTGCACACATGTATATATATAAACACACACATATGCAAATACACACAAACACATAAATACACACATAGAAATGCAAACATACAAAGACACATAGAAATAAACACACGTGCACACACACAGAAATACACACACACACCACACACACACGTATACATACACTGAAATTCTCACACACACATGCACACACACACACACACACACATATAAATACACACACACACAGATACACACACACACAGAAATATATACACACAGAAGTGCACGCACACATAAATGCCCACACACACGCACACACACACACACAAACACACACAGAGATATACTAACATATGCAGAGAAATACACACACACACACAGACACAGAAACACGCACACAGAAATACACACACACACATGGACCCACTGAAACACACTCATACACAGAAATACTAACACACACACACAGACAGAAATACACACACACATATACACAGACAGAAATATACTCATGCAGAAATGCAAACATACACAAATGGAAATACACAGCACACAGAAATGTAAACATACACACACACACAGAAATACACATACGCAGAAGTACTTACATAAACGCACACACACACACACACACACAGAAACACACATACACAGAAGTACATACATATGCACACACTGAAATACCTGCACAGACACACACATAAATAAGCACACACGCACAGATACACACACAGAAATCCATGCACACACACAGGAATAAACAAACATACACACACATGCATAGACACACACACACACAAATACACACACACATAAATACGTGCACATACAAATATACACACATAGAAATGTACACACATAGAAGTGCACACATAGAGAAATGCACATGCACACAAATGCCCACACACACACACACACACACACACACACAGATATACAAACACATGCAGAGAAGTACACAGATACAGACAGAAATACAAACATACACAGAAATGCAAACATACACATACACAGAAATACACATACACAGAAGTACACACGCAAACACTCAGAAATACATACACACACACAGAAATACACACATGCATACACAAACAGATATACACACATACACAGAAATTCACACACACAGAAATTCAAATGCATACACATATATACACACACACGCACACATAATTACACACATACACAGATACATACACACTGAATTACACACACCACAGAAATACACACACAGAAATGTATACACACATAGAAATGCAAACATACACACACATGCACACACATAGAAATAAACACAAGCTCACACACACACAGAAATGCAAACATACACACACACACACACAAATACACAGACACACACACACTTAAATACACAACACACAAACAGATATACACACAAACACAGAATTTCACACATACACACAGACACACTCACACAGATACACACACAGAAATGCATACACATTGCACACATACATATACATACACACAAATACACACACACATAAATACAGACACACAGAAATACACACACATAGAAATACAAACATACACACCCACACACACACATAGAAATAAACGTGCACACACACTCACAGAAATGCAAACATACACACACATGACCACACACAGAAATACACACCCACAGGCACACAGACACACATCTGCAGATACACACACACAGAAATACACATACACAGAAGTACATACACATGCACACACTGAAATACCTGCACAGACACACACATAATTAAGCACACACACACAGATATACACACAGAAATATATGCACACACACAGGAATAAACAAACATACACACACATGCATAGAGACACACACGCAAATACACACACACATAAATACACGCACACACAAATATACACACATAGAAATACACACACACAGAAATGCACATGCACAGAAATGTACACAGAGATAAACAAACACATGCAGAGAAATACACACCTACAGACAGAAATACAAACACACACAGAAATGCAAATATACACATACACAGAAATATACATACACAGAAGTACGCACACACACACTCAGAAATACATACACACACACAGAAATACATACACACACAGAAATGCAAACACACACACAGAAATACACACACATGCACACACAAACAGATATACACACATACACAAAAATTCACATACACACAGAAATACACATACATATAACACCCATGCATATACACACACACACACGCACACATAATTGCACACACACAAATACACACACGCTGAAGTACACACACCACAGAAATACACACACAGAAATGTTTACACACACAAATACACACACAGACAGAAATGCAAACATACACATGTAGAAATATGCACACACACACATACAAATACACATACAGAAATGCAAACATATACATACAGAAATACACAGACACACAAAGAAACGTACACACACAAATACACACACACACAGAAATACACACACATATATGCAAACATGCACACACACAGTAATACAAACAATTATACACACAGAAATAAGCACACACACACACATACACACAGAAATCTACACACACAGAAGTGCACACACACAGAAATACACACCACAGAAATACACAAACCACAGAAATACACACACAGAAATGAAAACATGCACACACAGAAATATACACACACAGAAATGCAAACATACACACACACATGCACACACATAGAAATAAACACATGCTCACACACACAGAGAAATGCAAACATACACACACACACACACAGAAATACAGACACACACACTCATAAATACACAACACACAAACAGATATACAAACACAGAATTTCACACATACACACAGACACACTCACACAGATGCCCACATAGAAATACATACACATTGCACACATACATATACATACACACAAATACATACACACACATAAATACAGACACACAGAAATATACACACATAGAAATACAAAAATACACACCAACACACACACATTGAAATAAACGCGCACACACACACTCACAGAAATGCAAACATACACACACATGCCCGCACACAGAAATACACACACACACGCACCAGGCACACACACACACACACACACACACACACACATATACAAACATATGCAGAGAAATACATGCACACAGACAGAAGCACACACATGCAGACACAGAAACACACACACAGAAATACACACACACATACGTACACCCACCAAAACACACTCACACACAGAAATACTAACACACACACAGACAGAAATACACACACACATATACACAGACAGAACTATACTCATTCAGAAATGCAAACATACACAAATGGAAATACACACATACACACACACAGAAATGCAAACACACACACACACACACACACACACACACACACACACACACACAGAAATACACATACACAGAAGTACATGCACACACACACACTGAAATACCTGCACAGCCACACACATGAATAAGCACACACACACAGATACACACACAGAAATCCATGCACACACACAGGAATAAACAAACATACACACACATGCATAGAGACACACACACAAATACACACACATGTAAATACACACACACACAAATATACACACATAGAAATGTACACACACAGAAGTGCACACACAGAGAAATGCACATGCACAGAAATGTCCACACTCACACACACAGATATACAAACACATGCAGAGAAATACACACATACAGACAGAAATATAAACACATACAGAAATGTAAACATACACATACACAGAAATACACATACACAGAAGTACACACGCACACACTCAAAAATACATACACACACACAGAAATACACATACATACACATACATGCATATATACACACACACGCACATATAATTACACACACACTGAAGTATACCCACCACAGAAATACACACACAGAAATGTATACACACACAAATACACCCACAGACAGAAATGCAAACATACACATGTAGAAATGTGCACGTGCACACACACATACAAATACACACACAGAAATGCAAACATTTGCACACAGAAATACACAGAGACACAAAGAAACATACACACACAAATACACACACACAGAAATACACACACGTATATGCAAACATGCACACACACAGTACTGCAAACAATTACACACACAGAAATAAGCACACACACACACAGAGAAATACATACACACAGTAATGCAAATGTATGCACTCAGAAGGAAATACACACACACACACAAACTGATGCACACACATACACAGAAATTCGCACACCTGCACAGAAATACACACACATATGCACACATGCATATATACACACATACACACACACATATACAGACCACACACATACAGATACACACAAACAGAAATATACACACACAGAAGGGCACACACACAGAAATACACACACAGAAATAAAAACATGCAAACACAGAAATACACACACACAGAAATACAAACATACACACCCACACACACACATAGAAATAAACGCGCACACACACTCACAGAAATGCAAACATACACACACATGCCCACACACAGAAATACACACCCACACACACACAGACACACATCTGCAGATACACACACACAGAAATACACATACAAACACACACAGAAATACACATACACAGAAGTACATACGCACGCACACACTGAAATACCTGCACAGACACACACATAAATAAGCACACACACACAGATACACACACAGAAATACATGCACACACAGGAATAAACAAACATACACACACATGCATAGAGACACACATGCAAATACACACACACACACACATAAATACACGCACACACAAATATACACACATAGAAATATACACACACAGAAATGCACATGCACAGAAATGTACACACACACACACACACAGATAAACAAACACATGCAGAGAAATACACACATAAAGACAGAAATACAAACACACACAGAAATGTAAACATACACATACACAGAAATACACATACACAGAAGTACGCACGCACACACTCAGAAATACACACACACACACACAGAAATACATACACACACAGAAATGCAAACACACACACACACACACACACACAGAAATACACGCACATATACACCCATGCATATATACACACCCACACACACATAATTGCACACACACAAATACACACATACTGAAGTACACACACCACAGAAATACACACACAGAAATGTATACACACAAAAATACACACACAGACAGAAATGCAAACATACACATGCAGAAATATGCACACACACACACACACACATACAAATACACACACAGACATGCAAACATATGCACACAGAAATACACAGAGACACAAAGAAACATACACAGACAAATACACACACACACAGAAATACACACACATATATGCAAACATGCACACACATAGTAATGCAAACAATTACACACACAGAAATAAGCACACACACACAGAGAAATATATACACACAGTAATGCAAATGTATGCACTCAGAAGGAAATACACACACACACACATGTAAACAGATGCACACATATACACAGAAATTCACACACCCACACAGAAATACACTCACATATGCACACATGCATATATACACACATACACACACATATATACAGGCACACACATACAGATACGCACACAGAAATACAGACCACAGAAATACACACACAGAAATGCAAACATGCACACACAGAAATACACACACACAGAAATGCAAACATACACACACACATGCACACACATAGAAATAAACACATGCTCACACACAGAAAAATGCAACATACACGCACATGCACAAACACAGAAATACACACACACATACACCATACACACACAGAAATGCAAACATACACACACACAGATACACATATACAAAGAAGTACATACACATGCACACACACACAGAAATACATACACACACACAGTAATGCAAACATACACACAGAAATACATACACACACACAGAAATACACACAGAGACATGTAAGCATGCACACATACAGTAATGCAAACAATTACACACACAGAAATAAGCACACACACAGAAATGCAAACGTACACACTCAGAAGTAAATACACACACAAGCAGATATACACACATATGCAGAAATTCACATACACACACAGAAATACACACACATATAGAAATGCAAACATACACACACAGAAATACACATACACAGAAGTACACACACATACACAGAAATGCAAACATACACACAGAAATACATAGACACACAAAAAATATACACACAGAGAAATTCACACACACAGAAACAGAAGGACACACACACACACACAGAAATACACACACGTACCACACACAAACAGAGATACACACATACACAGAAATTCACACACACAGGAATACACACACATGCATATATACACACACACATTCACACATAAATACACACATGCATATGACAGAAATGCAAACATGCACACATACATATGCACACACAGAAATAAACACACACACACACACAGAAATCCACACACACGCACACACCACACACACAGATATACACACATACACAGAAATATACACACGTACACACACACACACACACAGAAATGCACAAACACACAGAAAAACACACACCTATGCACATATGCATATATACACACACACACGCAAATACACATATAAGCACAAATACATAAACACAGACAGAGAAATAGATACACACAGACGTACACACACAGAGAAATGCACACACACAGAAATACAAGCACACACACAGACAGAAATACAAACACGCACACAGACACAGAAACACACACAAACACACACAGAAATACGCACAGAGAGAAACAGAAAAACAAACACACAAATATACACAAATCACAAACACTTGCAGAAATACAAACACACACACACAGACAAATACACAAACAGAAACTCACGCGCATGCACAGAAAAACAAACACACACAGAGAAATATGAACGCACACGCACACCACATGCACACAGATATGCACACAGAGAAATACACACGTATAGAAATACACACACACACAGAAAAACACACATACACACAAATAAACACATGCAGATATATACACACACAGATATACACACATACACAGATAAATTCTCACACACACACATGCACTCACACACAAACACACAGATACACACACAGAAATACATGCACACACACAGAAATACACACACATACATATTCACACACATAAATACATGCACACACAGATATACACACACAGAAATGCAAACACACACAGACAGAAATAGACATACACACAGAAATGCAAACATACACACACACAGAAATACATACACACACACAAAGAAATACATAAATACACACACACACACACACACACACACACAGAAATACACACATACACTGATACACAGACACATAGATACACACGCCACACACAGAAGTACACACACATACACACACATGCAAATACACACACACATAAATAGACACACACACAGAAGTGCAAACACACACAGAAATGCACACAAACAGAAATGCACACACACACAGATATACAAACACATGCAGAGAAATACACACACAGAGGGAGAAACACACACAGACACAGAAATAGAAGCACAGAGAAATACACGCACACACATACACCCGCAGAAATACACATACAGAAATACTAACACACACACATACAGAAATACATACACACACACATATATACAGTCAGAAATACACTCATACAGAAATGCAAACATACACAGATGGAAAATACACACACACAGAAATGAAAACATACATACATCCAGAAATACACATACATAAGAGTACACACACACACAGAAATACACACACACGGAAATGTAATGTACACAAACACAAAAATACACAGACATACACACACCACACACACAGAAATACACACACAGAAATACTAACACACACACACAGAACTACATACACACACATATACACAGAAAGAAATATGCTCATACAGAAATGCCAACTTACACAGATGGAAATACACACACAAACAGAATGCAAACACACACACACACAGAAATACACACACACAGAAATGCAATGGACAGACACACAGAAATACACACATACGCACATATGCATTTATATACACACACCACACACAAACAGATATACACACGTACACAGAAATTCACACACACATGCATAAATACACACACACACACACACAAACACACACACACTCACAGAAATATACACACACAGAAGTACACACACACAGGAATACACACACACACAGAAATACACACAACACAGAAATGCAAACATACACATACACATGCATGCACACACATCGAAATAAACACATGCACACACACACAGAAATTCAAACATACTCACACATGCACACACACAGAAATACAAACACACACAGACACAGAAACACACACAAAGAGAAATACACGCACACACATATACCCACAGAAATACACACACAGAAATACTAACACACACACACACACACACAGAAATACATTCACACACACATATATACAGACAGAAATACACTCATACAGAAATGCAAACATACACAGATGGAAATACACACACACAGAAATGAAAACACACACACACACAGAAATACATATACACAAAAGTACACACACACACAGAAATATAAATGTACACAAACACAGAAATACACAGACATACACACACCACACACACAGAAATACACACACACAGAAATACTAACACACACACACATAGAAATACATACACACACATGTACACAGACAGAAATATGCTCATACAGAAATGCCAACATACACAGATGGAAATACACACACAAACAGAAATGCAAACATACACACACACAGAAGTACACATGCACAGAAGTACATACACACACACAAAGAGAAATGCATATACACAGACACAGAAATACACACAAACAGAAATGCAAATGGACACACACACAGAAATACACACATACGCACATATGCATTTATATACACACACCACACACAAACAGATATACACACATACACAGAAATTCACACACATGCATAAATACACACACACACAGAGAAATATACACACACAGAAGTACACACACACAGAAATGCATACATACAGAAATACACGCAACACAGAAATGCAAACATACACATGCACGCACACACATCAAAATAAACACATGCACACATACACAGAAATTTAAACATACACACATATAAATACGCACACACCATACACACACAGAAATACACACACACAGATTTACACACATACACAGAAATTCTCTCACACGAACAGATATGCACGCACAGAAATGCATACATATGGATATGCCAATATGCACACACAGAACTGCAAACATACACACAGAAAGGCACACCACACAGATATACAAACACATGCAGAGAAATACACACACACTGGGAGAAACACCCACACGCACACAGAAATGCAAACACAAACACAGACACAGAAACACTCATACACCCACATAAATACACATACACATAAATACATACACACACATATACATACACAGAAATACACAAGCACAGAAGTACATACACACACACACAGAAATACACACACACAGAAATGCAAACGGACACACACACAGAAATACACACATATGCAACATATGCATTTATATACACACACCACACACAAACAGATATACACACGTACACAGAAATTCAACCACATGCATAAACGCACACACACACAGAAATTCTTTCACACGAACAGATATGCACACACAGAAATGCATACACATGGATATGCCAACATGCACACACAGAACTGCAAACATACACACAGAAAGGCACACACATGCAGATATACAAACAATGCAGAGGAAATACACACACAGAGGGGAGAAACACCCACACGCACACAGAAATGCAAACACACACACAGACACAGAAACACACAAACACATACACCCATATAAATACACACACACATAAATGCATTCACACATATCACAGACAGAATAGACTCATGCAGAAATGCAAACATACACAGATGGAAATATACACACACAGAAATGCAAACATACACACACACACAAATGCAAATGTACACACACAGAAATACACAGACACATGCCACACACACACACACACACACACACACACACAGAAATACACACATATGCACACATGCATTTATATACACACACACCACACACAAACAGATATACACACGTACACACATTCACACACACACAGGCATAAATACACACACACAGAAAGACACGCACCACAGAAATACACACACACAGAAATGCAAACATACACACACACAGAAATACATACACATAGAAATAAACCTATGCACACACACACAGAAATGCAAACATACACAAGCACACACACACAGAAATACATACACATAGAAATAAGCCTATGCACACACACACAGAAATGCAAACATACACACACACACACACACACACAGAAATACACGTGCACACAGTTATACACACCACACAGTCAAACACACACAGATATACATGCACGGAAATGCACACACACACACAGATATGCCAACATGCACACACAGACCCTGCAAACATACTCACAGAAATGCACACTCACACGCAGATATACAAACACTTGCAGAGAAATACACACAAAGAGGCAGAAACACACACACACAAAGAAATGCAAACACACTCAGACTCAGAACACACACACAGAAATACACACACACACACACCCACAGAAATACACACACACAGAAATACAAATACACACATATTCACAGACAGAAATACACTCATACAGAAATGCAAACATACACAGATGGAAATACACACAGCCGCAGAAATGCATAAATACACACACACAGAAATATAGATTCACAGAAGTACATACACACACACAGAAATACACACACACAGAAATACACACACACAAAAATACAAACATACACACACACAGAATGCAAACATACACACACAGAATACACAAACACACACTCATACCACACACACACTGAAATACACACACCACACAGAAACAAATATACACACATACACAGAAATACAAAAATACACACACATGCATATATACACACACACACCACACACAAGCAGATATACATATATACACAGAAATTCACACACACATGCATAAATACACACACACACAGCCACACACACACACAGATGCACACACAGAAATATACACACACACAAGTACACACACACAGGAATGCATACAAACACATACACATACACACACACACACATAGGAATTAACATGCACACACACAGAGAAATACACATACACACAGTTGTACACAAACACACAGATACACATGCACAGAAATGCACACACACACAGGTATGCCAGCATGTACACACAGAAAGGCATGCAGAAATATACACTCATACACACACACAGAAATGCAAATATACACACACAGAAATACAAACATACGCATGCAGAAATACACATTTGCACACATACACACACACAAATACACACACAGAAATACACACACACATACACCCAAAGAAATACACACACACAGAAATGCAAACATATGCACTCAGAAATAAATACACACACACAGAGAAATACACACACTGAGAAATATATACACACACAGAAATACAGACACGGAAATACACATACACATAAATACACACACACAAATACACCCACAGAAATACACACACAAAGAAATAGTAACACACACACAGAAATACACACACTGAGAAATATATACACACCCAGAAATACACACACACAGAAATACACACACACACATACACCCACAGAAATACACACACAAAGAAATACTAACACACACACACAGAAATACACACACTGAGAAATATATACACATACAGAAATACACACACACACATACACCCACAGAATACACACACAAAGAAATACTAAAACACACACACAGAAATACATTCATTCAGAAATGCAAACATACTCATATGGAAATACACACACTCAGAAATGCAAACATACACACACAGAGAAGTACATTTACACACACGCGGAAATACACACACAAAAATGCAAACATACATACACACAGAAATGCAAATGTACACACACACAGAAGTACACAAACACACACACACACACCACACACACACCAAAATAATACACCATACACAAACAAATATGCACACATACACAGAAATTCACACAGAAATACATACACACACACACACACACACATGCATATATATGCATACACACACCACACACAGACAGATATATATACATACACAGAAATTCACACACACGTGATAAATAAACACACACACACACACACCACACACAGATACACACACAGAACTATACATACACATAAGTACACACACAGGAATGCACACAGACACAGAAATACAAACATACACACACAGTTGTACACAAACACACAGATACACATGCACAGAAATGCACACACACACAGATATGCCAACATGTACACACAGAAAGGCAAACATATGCACGCAGAAATACAAACTTGCTCACACACAGAAATGCAACATACACACAGAAATAATACACACACAAAGAAATATACACATGAGAAAATACACACACAGAAATGCAAACATACGCATGCAGAAATACACACTCGCAAATATACACATACACGAATACACACACAGAAATACACATACACAGAAATACAGTCATACAGAAAAGCAAACATACACAGATGGAAATACACACACACACACAGAAATGCAAACATACAAACACACTCACACACACACACACACAGAAATACACAGACACAGAAATGCAAACATACACACACACATACAGAAATACACACACACACACCACACGCAAAACAGATATACACACATACACAGAAATTCACACACACAGAAATGCACACACACACACACACACAGATACACACTACACACTCGCACCACATACACACAATGAATACACACACACATACACCCACAGAAATACACACACACAGAATACTAACACCCGCACAAAAATACACTCATACAGAAATGCAAACATACACAGATGGAAATACACACCACATAGAATGTAAACATACACACACACACACACACAGAAATACACACACACACACAATGCAAACATGCACACACACACAGAAGTGCAAACATACACACATACAGAAATACACACACACACCCACACACAAACAGATACACACACAGAGAAATATACACACAGAGAAGTACACACACACACAGGAATGCAACACACAGAAATACACACGCCACAGAAATACACACACACAGAATGCAAACATGCACACACATGCAGAAATACCACACACCATACACACACAGAAATATACACAAACACAGTTACATACACACACAGATATACACACATACACAGAAATTCTCACACATACACATATTCACATGTACAGAAATGCACACACACAGATGTGCCAACATGCCCACACAGAACTGCAAACATACACACAGAAATGTATACACACAGAAATACACACATACAGAAATGCAAACATACACATGCAGAAATACACACTCCCGCACACACACACAAATACATAGACACACAAAGAAGTATACACACACAGAGAAATCCACACACACACAAGAAACAGTAGCACACACACACACACACACACACAGAATACATACACACCACACACAAACAGATACACACACATACACTGATATCCACACACACACACAGAAATACACACACATATGCACACATGCATATATATATATATATATACAAACCACACACAAACGATAGACACACATACACAGAAATTCAACACACACATACACACACACACATAGAAATATACACACACGGAAGTACAGACACACAGAAATATATGCACCACAGAAATACACACAGAACAGAAATGCAAATATACACACAGAAATGCAAACATACACATGCAAAACTACACACTTGCACAACACACACCAAAATACACACAGAAATGCAAAACATACACACCCAGAAATACACACATAAACACAGAATAGAAGCACACACGCACCAGCAATACACACACAGATATGCAAATGTGCACACTTAGAAGTAATACACACACACACACAGAAATGCAAACATACAGAAATACAAACACATGCAGAGAAATACACACACAGACAGAAATACACACACACACACAGAAATACAAACACACACAGAGTAAGAGAAACACACACACAGAAATACACAAACCCAGAAAGACATGCAGAAATACAAAAGAATATGCACAAGCACACACACACACACACACATGCACACACTCACACAGAAATACAAACAGACACACAGGCACAGAAACACACACACACAAACACTCACACACTGACACATGCAGGCACAGAAATACACACAACACAGAAATACATACACAGAGAAATGCAAACACACACACACACAGAAATACCCCACACACACACACAGAATACACACATAAACACACACACACACCAAATACAAAACAAACACCACAGAAATATATACACATAGAAATACACACACAGAATTACACACCCGATATGCAAACATGCACACACAAATGCAACACATACATGCACAGAAATATATACACACATGCAAATACACACACAGAAATGCACACACACAGAACTGGCAAACATACACATGCAGAAAAATGCATACACATACCGATAAACAACACACACACACACAAATGCACACACAGAAATACGCTCACAGGAATACTAGCATGCACACACAGAAATGCAAACACACACACACAGAAATACACCCACAGAGAAATACATACCTAAAAATACACACAGACACATGCCCGCACACAGAAGTATACACACTGGAAATGCAAAGCATACACACAGACAGAAATACACACACAGAAATGGAATATACACACACACGCGCGCGCACACACACAAAAAAATACACAGAAATGAAAACATACACACACACACAGAAATACACACAAAAATGAAAACACACACACACACACAGATATATATAATATTATACACACATACACTGAAATAAACACAGAAATACACACACACAAATGCAAACATACACCCACATAGAAGTGCAAACATATGCACACACGTAAATACACACACACAGAGAAATAGACACACACACAAATATACTACAATACAAATACATACACAACCACAAACACACACAGAGGAATAAAACACACACAGAATATGCAAACACACAAATACACACACACAAATACACGCACACAGATATGGAAAACATACACAAATATACACACACAGAAATACACATGCCACAGAAATGTGCAAACACACAGAAATGCACACACAAATACACTCACAGAAATACACACACATACACACACAGAAATGCAACCGTACACACACACAGAAATATACACACAAAATACACACACACTCACACACCCCCCCACACACACACCAGGAATACACACACAAAAATACACAACACACAGAAATGCTCACACACACACATGGAATACACATACAAATACACACACAGAAATACACACACACAGAAATATACACACAAAATACACACACACACACACACACACCAGGAACACACACACACAAATACACACACCATACACAGAATATACACAAAAAATACACACACACACAGAAATGCATACACACACATACACCACAAAGACACACATGCACAAAGATTCAGGAGAACAAACGGAGATTTATAGCAATGTGTCTCTGTTCTCTTTGATCCAATGACTCTACTAGAAAGTGTGTGAGCTCAATTTCTTTTGGCTGGAAAGTGCTATTCCCTGTACCATCGCCAGCCCTGCAGTAACGCTCAGGCTCTGCATCCCTCTGCACCGACGGAGGTACGGATCTGGCCCAGTCGTGATGCACCATTTAGTCGAGTAGTCTTCTAACCCGCTGAACATTGAGACTAGCAGACAACCAGGGAGGTGGGGGAGACACTTGCCTACTACAAACCCCTTCACATTGAAGACATTTCTTGAGCAATTTTCACCACCTCACAATGCGCCTTCAGAGCCAGGCAAACAATTTTACCATTTGCAGTCACTGCCTGTGAATGTGGGAAGTGCGGCAGCGAAGAGGCGCACAGCAATGATCCCACAAAACAGCCAGCCTGTGATAATGACCAGGCCAGCAGCTATTGCTGAAGGTGCCGATTGAAACACTGGCACAGGACACCGGGTGGCGGGGAGAGTTTCCCTACCTTGCTCCCGACATCCACGGGGCCCTTTACAATTCCTGGCCGCACGTTTCACCCAGAGAGCGTGCGCCTCCGGCAGTGCAGCACCCTCTCAATAACTGGCACTTGGGGGCGGTGTCGGCCTGAATTCCCCCGCGCTCCGGTCTCTGGAGTGGGGCACGAGAGGGTGAGAGTTTGCCCAGCCGAGGTGGGGGGTAGAGCCCAAGGAAGGGGGTGAAGAAGTGTCGGGCACAGAGCAAGACGACCAAGGCCCTGTTGACATTGGTCAGGTGTGGTTGGGATGTCAAGCCATTGGAAGTGGAGCCGGTTGAGAGCATGTACCCCTTGTTACCGGCTTGTGGGTCTGCACTGCCCTTACTGCATGTCCTGCAAGTGTTCGAAGGATGGTTCAACGCTGAGGTGGGTGGGTGGGTGAATTTAACACTACACTCCTGCCCATCCATAAAAGAGAAAGGTAGTGGAAATCTTCAAACGAGGATAAAGTCTAGAGATCAAAACCCTCCTTGGTTTCTCTTTCCACCCAAATCTTTCGCTTGGACAATGCTGTGCGATTACAACTGTCTGGGTGATGAGGTGGGGATGGTGGGGGTAAAAATGAAGACCCGCACCTTTTAACCCCCTCTCCCCAGCCCCACAGCAACACCACAGCATTGTAGGTCACCCCCAAGGTGCTGCACAAAAGCGATTATCAAGCAAGCTTTGCCCCAGCCACAGGGGGAATGTCCAAGTCAAAGAGGTCGGTTTTAAGGAGCCCCC
>NC_054468.1:239618538-239709020 GCF_017639515.1 Carcharodon carcharias
CCACTCCCTCTCTCTCTCTCCCACTCCCTCTCTCTCTCTCCCACTCCCTCTCTCTCTCTCCCACTCCCTCTCTCTCTCTCCCACTCCCTCTCTCTCTCTCTCCCACTCCCTCTCTCTCTCTCCCACTCCCTCTCTCTCTCTAACTCCCACTCCCTCTCTCTCTCTCCCACTCCCTCTCTCTCTCTCTCCCACTCACTCTCACTCTCTCTCTCCCACTCCCTCTCTCTCTCTCTCTCTCTCACTCCCACTCCCTCTCTCTCTCTCTCTCTCACTGCCACTCCCACTCCCACTCCCTCTCTCTCTCTCACTCCCACTCTCTCTCTCTCTCTCTCCCACTCCCTCTCTCTCTCTCTAGTCCCACTCCCTCTCTCTCTCTCCCTCCCACTCCCTCTCTCTCTCTCTAGTCCCACTCCCTCTCTCTCTCTCCCTCCCACTCCCTCTCTCTCTCTCTAGTCCCACTCCCTCTCTCTCTCTAGTCCCACTCCCTCTCTCTCTCTCCCTCCCACTCCCTCTCTCTATCTCTAGTCCCACTCCCTCTCTCTCTCTCCCTCCCACTCCCTCTCTCTCTCTCCCTCCCACTCCCTCTCTCTCTCTCCCTCCCACTCCCTCTCTCTCTCTCCCTCCCACTCCCTCTCTCTCTCTCCCTCCCACTCCCTCTCTCTCTCTCTAGTCCCACTCCCTCTCTCTCTCTCCCTCCCACTCCCTCTCTCTCTCTCTAGTCCCACTCCCTCTCTCTCTCTCTAGTCCCACTCCCTCTCCCTCTCTCTAGTCCCACTCCCTCTCTCTCTCTCTAGTCCCACTCCCTCTCTCTCTCTCACTCCCACTCCCTCTCTCTCTCTCCCTCCCACTCCCTCTCTCTCTCTCACTCCCACTCCCTCTCTCTCTCTCTCTCTCACTCCCACTCCCTCTCTCTCTCTCACTCCCACTCCCTCTCTCTCTCTCCCTCTCTCACTCCCTCTCTCTCTCTCCCTCCCACTCCCTCTCTCTCTCTCTCACTCCCACTCCCTCTCTCTCTCTAGTCCCACTCCCTCTCTCTCTCTCCCTCCCACTCCCTCTCTCTCTCTCTAGTCCCACTCCCTCTCTCTCTCTCTAGTCCCACTCCCTCTCTCTCTCTCTCCCACTCCCTCTCTCTATCTCTAGTCCCACTCCCTCTCTCTCTCTCCCTCCCACTCCCTCTCTCTCTCTCCCTCCCACTCCCTCTCTCTCTCTCCCTCTCTCACTCCCTCTCTCTCTCTCCCTCTCTCACTCCCTCTCTCTCTCTAGTCCCACTCCCTCTCTCTCTCTCCCTCCCACTCCCTCTCTCTCTCTCTAGTCCCACTCCCTCTCTCTCTCTCTAGTCCCACTCCCTCTCTCTCTCTCTCCCACTCTCTCTCTCCCACTCTCTCTCTCTCTCCCTCCCTCCCTCTCTCACCGTCGGATCTCGGTAACTGTTCCCCGGTTGGGGTGGGAGCCCCCGGACTGGATAACAGGACATGTCAGCTCCGCTGAAAACCTCCTCCCTCTCTCGGTGATAATCTCTCTTCTCCACTGCTTCCGGAATCTGTTTCCCGCCGTTTCCATGGAGACAGTAAACAACCCGGGGACCAATCGGCAACAACTGAAACTGGACGCGGATTGGCTGAAAAAGAGCTGAGAAACTGAGCAAATCCCTGAGAGAAACTCAGAGAAACTCCGAGAAACTCGGAGAGAAACTGAGAAACTCCGTGAAACTCTGAGAAACTCCGAGAGAAACTCCGAGAAACTCCGTGAAACTCTGAGAGAAACTCTGAGAAACTCCGAGAGAAACTGAGAAACTCTGAGAGAAACTCTGAGAAACTCCGAGAGAAACTCCGAAAAACTCCGTGAAACTCTGAGAGAAACTCTGAGAGAAACTCTGAGAGAAACTCTGAGAGAAACTGAGAAACTCTGAGAGAAACTCCGTGAGAAACTCCGTGAGAAACTCCGTGAAACTCTGAGAGAAACTCTGAGAAACTCCGAGAGAAACTGAGAAACTCTGAGAGAAACTCTGAGAGAAACTCTGAGAAACTCCGAGAGAAACTCCGAAAAACTCCGTGAAACTCTGAGAGAAACTCTGAGAGAAACTCTGAGAGAAACTCTGAGAAACTCCGAGAGAAACTGAGAAACTCCGAGAGAAACTCCGAGAGAAACTCCGTGAGAAACTCCGAGAGAAACTCCGAGAGAACTCCGAGAGAAACTCCGTGAGAAACTCCGAGAAACTCTGAGAGAAACTCTGAGAAACTCCGTGAGAAACTCCGAGAGAACTCCGAGAGAAACTCCGTGAGAAACTCCGAGAGAAACTCCGAGAGAAACTCCGAGAGAAACTCTGAGAGAAACTCCGTGAAACTCTGAGAGAAACTCCCTGAGAAACTCCCTGAGAAACTCCGAGAGAAACTCCGAGAGAAACTCCCTGAGAAACTCCCTGAGAAACTCCGAGAGAAACTCCGAGAGAAACTCTGAAAAACTCCGTGAAACTCTGTGAGAAACTCTGAGAGAAACTCCGAGAAACTCCGAGAGAAACTCTGAGAGAAACTCCGAGAGAAACTCTGAGAAACTCCGTGAAACTCTGTGAGAAACTCTGAGAGAAACTCTGAGAAACTCCGAGAGAAACTCCGAGAGAAACTCTGAGAAACTCTGAGAGAAACTCTGAGAGAAACTCCGAGAAACTCCGAGAGAAACTCCGAGAGAAACTCTGAGAAACTCCGAGAGAAACTCTGAGAAACTCTGAGAGAAACTCCGTGAGAAACTCCGAGAGAAACTCCGTGAGAAACTCCGAGAGAAACTCCGAGAAACTCCGAGAGAAACTCCGAGAGAAACTCCGAGAAACTCTGAGAGAAACTCCGAGAGAAACTCCGAGAGAAACTCCGTGAAACTCTGAGAGAAACTCTGAGAAACTCCGAGAGAAACTCCGAGAGAAACTCCGAGAAACTCTGAGAGAAACTCCGAGAAAATCTGAGAAACTCTGAGAGAAACTCTGAGAGAAACTCCGTGAGAGACTCCGAGAGAAACTCCGAGAGAAACTCCGAGAGAAACTCCGAGAAACTCTGAGAGAAACTCCGAGAGAAACTCCGAGAGAAACTCCGTGAGAAACTCCGAGAGAAACTCTGAGAAACTCCGAGAGAAACTCTGAGAAACTCTGAGAGAAACTCTGAGAAACTCCGAGAGAAACTCCGAGAGAAACTCTGAGAAACTCCGAGAGAAACTCCGAGAGAAACTCTGAGAAACTCCGAGAGAAACTCCGAGAAACTCTGAGAAACTCTGAAAGAAACTCTGAGAGAATCTCTGAGAGAAACTCTGAGAAACTCCGAGAGAAACTCCGAGAGAAACTCTGAGAGAAACTCTGAGAAACTCTGAGAGAAACTCTGAGAGAAACTCCGAGAGAAACTCCGAGAAACTCCGTGAGAAACTCCGAGAGAAACTCCGAGAGAAACTCTGAGAGAAACTCTGAGAAACTCTGAGAAACTCTGAGAAACTCCGAGAGAAACTCTGAGAAACTCTGAGAGAAACTCTGAGAGAAACTCTGAGAGAAACTCTGAGAAACTCTGAGAGAAACTCTGAGAAACTCCGAGAGAAACTCCGAGAGAAACTCCGAGAGAAACTCTGAGAAACTCTGAGAGAAACTGTGAGAAACTCTGAGAGAAACTGTGAGAAACTCTGAGAGAAACTCTGAGAAACTCCGAGAGAAACTGAGAAACTCTGAGAAACTCTGAGAAACTCTGAGAAACTCTGAGAGAAACTCTGAGAGAAACTCTGAGAAAAACTCTGAGAAAAACTCCGAGAGAAACTCCGAGAAACTCCGAGAGAAACTCCGTGAGAAACTCCGAGAGAAACTCTGAGAAACTCTGAGAGAAACTGTGAGAAACTCTGAGAGAAACTGTGAGAAACTCTGAGAGAAACTCTGAGAAACTCCGAGAGAAACTGAGAAACTCTGAGAAACTCTGAGAAACTCTGAGAAACTCTGAGAGAAACTCTGAGAGAAACTCTGAGAAAAACTCTGAGAAAAACTCCGAGAGAAACTCCAAGAAACTCCGAGAGAAACTCCGTGAGAAACTCCGAGAGAAACTCTGAGAAACTCTGAGAGAAACTCTGAGAAACTCTGAGAAACTCTGAGAGAAACTCTGAGAAACTCCGAGAGAAACTCTGAGAAACTCTGAGAGAAACTCCGAGAGAAACTCCGAGAGAAACTCTGAGAGAAACTCTGAGAGAAACTCTGAGAGAAACTCTGAGAAACTCCGAGAGAAACTGAGAAACTCTGAGAAACTCTGAGAAACTCTGAGAGAAACTCTGAGAGAAACTCTGAGAAAAACTCCGAGAGAAACTCCGAGAAACTCCGAGAGAAACTCCGTGAGAAACTCCGAGAGAAACTCTGAGAAACTCTGAGAGAAACTCTGAGAAACTCTGAGAGAAACTCTGAGAAACTCCGAGAGAAACTCTGAGAAACTCTGAGAGAAACTCCGAGAGAAACTCCGAGAGAAACTCCGAGAGAAACTCCGAGAGAAACTCTGAGAGAAACTCTGAGAGAAACTCCGAGAGAAACTCCGTGAGAAACTCTGAGAGAAACTCCGAGAGAAACTCCGAGAGAAACTCCGAGAGAAACTCTGAGAGAAACTCCGAGAGAAACTCTGAGAGAAACTCTGAGAGAAACTGTGAGAAACTCTGAGAGAAACTCTAAGAGAAACTCTGAGAGAAACTCTGAGAAACTCCGAGAGAAACTGAGAAACTCTGAGAAACTCTGAGAGAAACTGTGAGAAACTCTGAGAGAAACTCTAAGAGAAACTCTGAGAGAAACTCTGAGAAACTCCGAGAGAAACTGAGAAACTCTGAGAAACTCTGAGAGAAACTCTGAGAGAAACTCTGAGAGAAACTCCAAGAGAAACTCTGAGAAACTCCGAGAGAAATTCTGAGAAACTCCGAGAGAAACTCTGAGAAACTCCGAGAGAAACTCCGAGAGAAAGTCCGAGAGAAACTCTGCAAAACTCCAAGAGAAACTGCGAGAGAAACTCCAAGAGAACTTCGAGAAACTCTGAGAAACGTGGAGAGAAACTCTAAGGGAAACTCCGAGAGAAACTCCGAGAGAAACTCTGAGAAACTTCGAGAGAAACTCCGAGTAACTCCGAATACCATTAGCTTGTGAAAAAGAAAGTTCAATTCCCAGTTATTACCTGAAAGAATCATGCCACAGGGTTCCATGTTTGAAACAAAAGCTTTGACTGTACAAGACAAAGCAAGTATTACTCATTTATTACTCAAGTATTACTCATTTAACCCAAATCTCATAAACCCTTTTACTGTACAAGACAAAGCAAGTATTACTCATTTATTACTCAAGTATTACTCATTTAACCCAAATCTCATAAACCCTTTTACTGTACAAGGCAAAGCAAGTATTACTCATTTATTACTCAAGTATTACTCATTTAACCCAAATCTCATAAACCCTTTTACTGTACAAGAGAAAGCAAGTATTACTCATTTATTACTCAAGTATTACTCATTTAACCCAAATCTCATAAACCCTTTTTTACTGTACAAGACAAAGCAAGTATTACTCATTTATTACTCAAGTATTACTCATTTAACCCAAATCTCATAAACCCTTTTACTGTACAAGGCAAAGCAAGTATTACTCATTTATTACTCAAGTATTATTCATTTAACCCAAATCTCATAAATCCTTTTTTACTGTACAAGACAAAGCAAGTATTACTTATTTATTACTCAAGTATTACTCATTTAACCCAAATCTCATAAACCCTTTTTTTACTGTACAAGACAAAGCAAGTATTACTTATTTATTATTCAAGTATTACTCATTTAACCCAAATCTTATAAACCCTTTTTTACTGTACAAGACAAACCCTTTTACTGTACAAGACAAAGCAAGTATTACTCATTTAACCCAAATCTCATAACCCCTTTTACTGTACAGGACAAACCCTTTTACTGTAGAAGACAAAGCAAGCATTACTCATTTAACCCAAATCTCATAAAACCCTTTTTTAAACCTGAAAATTGTAACAGACCCACTTCCTGTTCAGATTTTTAAAATTCCACCCTAGAGTTCTACTCGACTTTCAGATTCTTTTCCTTCTTCTAGGACCAAATCAAGGTGTGCCACAGCTCTTAGCTGTTCACTTTGATTCTCTTCAGTGTTCCTGCTAGTTTCTGAGGTTTGAGATTCTTTGGCAACCTTCCATGAGTATTCATCCAGGTGACCCTTGATCTCTCTTTAAGCACCCTATGACTGTGGACGTCCCAGCTCAGGAATGGCTTCCTTGCCGTATTGCTTCATGGTCTACACTTCCTGGCAGATTTCTGCTTCTGCTTGTCTCAAAGCTGCTTCTAGGTTCCAACTAACTTTTCCTGTGAGGAAACACACAGATAAACCCAAAACTCAAAAGAGTACATCCCTGTTTAGCTTATCTCCATACCAACATGGCATCCCTGGTTTACACTACAACATTAAAGCGTGTTCTGCGATGTTTCGACACAAACTTGCTCCTCCAGGTAGATCCAAAGTAGCCATTAAAATCCTAGTGCATAACTTTTAACACCATCCCAGCAACACCACAAGGCTTCCCCTTGAACTGTAATTATCTCAGGTCTGTTTGAATTGCACTTACTTTAGAGTTATTCACCAGTTTTTCAATCAGATGTTTGCATTTATCTACATTTAGAATTGAATTCCTAAAAGTTATATCTCAAAAATACATAAATTATAAAATTAAACATTTTCACAACACTGCATTTGGACATGGGCTGCTCCAGTGTCCAAGGAGTCACAAATGGTGCTGCACATTATGCAATCATCAGTGAACATCCCCACTTCTGACCTTATGATGGAACGAAGGTCATTGATGAAGCAGCTGAAGATGGTTGGGCCGAGGACACTACCCTGAGGAACTTCTATAGTGTTGTCCTGGAAGTGAGATGAATGACCTCCAACAACCACAACCACCTTCCTTTATGTTAGGTATGGCTCCCAACAATCAGGGAGTTTCCCCCCGATCCCCATTTCGAACAAGGGAGAATCTAACCATCGCCCCTTGATATTCAATGGCATTATCATCACTGAATCCCCCACAATCAACATCCTGGGGGTTACCATTGACCAGAAACTGGACTGGACTAGCCATATAAATACTGTGGCTACAAAAGCAGGTCAGAGGCTGGGAATCCTGCATACAGTAACTCACCTCCTGACTCCCTCAAAGCCTGTCTACAAAGCACAAGTCAGGAGTGTGATGGGATACTCTCCACTTGCCTGATTGAGTACTGAGCAGCCCGCTTGATTGGCACCCCATCCACAAACATTCACTCCCTCCACCACTGACACACAGTAGCAGCAGTGTCTACCATCCACAAAATGCACTGCAGGAATTCTGCAAGGCTCCTTAGACAGTACCTTCTAAACCCACAACCATCTAGAAGGACAAGGGCGGCAGATAGATGGGAACACCACCACCTGAAAGTTCCCCTCCAGGCCACTCACCATCCTGACTTGGAAATATATTGCCATTCCTTCACTGTCTCTGGGTCAAAATCCTGGCACTCCCTCCCTAACAGCACTGTGGGTGTACCTACACCACATGGACTGCAGCGGTTCAAGAAGGCAGCTCACCCCCACCTTCTCAAGGGGCAATTAGGGATGGGTAATAAATGCTGGCCCAGCCGGCGAAGCCCACATCCCCTGAACGAATTAAAAAAAAAACAGAGGGCACTGATTTAAGGTTATTGGTCAAAGAGGCAATAACGACATGAGGTAAAATGTTTTTACAACGTTAGTGGTTAGGGTCTAGAACCCACTGCCTGAGTGTGTCACGGAGGTAGATTTAACCATGGATTTTAAAAGGGAACCGTGGAAATACCTGAAGAGAAATAATTTGTAAGGCTATGGGGAGAAGACGAGGCAGTGGGACTAGGTGTATTGATGACAGAATGGTCTCCTTTTGTAATGTAACGATCCTGTGATTATTTGTGTGGATCTCTGCCAAAAGGAATTGGACACCAGCTTAGTTGATTGCTGCTGCATTTCATACACTTTGCCACTACAGTTTAAATGTACTTCATTGGCTGTAAAACGGGAGGTAATGTGGTCAATTTTAGCTTTTTTCTACGCAAAGTCAAGGCAGGTATTTGCAGTTAGGATACATATTCAGCCACCATCTCAACCCATGGATAAACAGGTTTGAAAGGCTTGAATGACCCATGATGTCCCAAGCCCCTCCCCACATCGCCTCCAATATCGAAATAGGGACTGACAAGCCCGCTCCACCAGATGGCGCTAACTAATGAGCGGACAGCAGCGCTGCCTGGTGGCGGGAGGACCGGGCGGCAGCGCTGCCTGGTGGCGGGAGGACCGGGCGGCAGCGCTGCCTGGTGGCGGGAGGACCGGGCGGCAGCGCTGCCTGGTGGCGGGAGGACCGGGCGGCAGCGCTGCCTGGTGGCGGGAGGACCGGGCGGCAGCGCTGCCTGGTGGCGGGAGGACCGGGCGGCAGCGCTGCCTGGTGGCGGGAGGACCGGGCGGCAGCGCTGCCTGGTGGCGGGAGGACCGGGCGGCAGCGCTGCCTGGTGGCGGGAGGACCGGGCGGCAGCGCTGCCTGGTGGCGGGAGGACCGGGCGGCAGCGCTGCCTGGTGGCGGGAGGACCGGGCGGCAGCGCTGCCTGGTGGCGGGAGGACCGGGCGGCAGCGCTGCCTGGTGGCGGGAGGACCGGGCGGCAGCGCTGCCTGGTGGCGGGAGGACCGGGCGGCAGCGCTGCCTGGTGGCGGGAGGACCGGGCGGCAGCGCTGCCTGGTGGCGGGAGGACCGGGATCGCGCAAGGTAAACAAGCTGAAATGGCGGCGGAGCGGCTGCGGCCTCGGGGCCTGGGTTTGGTGTGAGGCGGCGGGATCGAGTTTGGCTTCTATCCGACACGGTGAGTGACAGGTCTCGGGTTTAGGGTCTTTGAAATCCCTTCTCTCTCCGCTCTAATATTATTATGGAGGGTGTTTTTTTTAAGTTCGGTTTTCGTCCGTGTCAAAGGATCAAAAAAATCCTCCAAGTCGCAGCAAAAACACTTCAGGTTCCAGATGTGAAGCGAAACTCAGGCCCCAATGTGGGAGAAGCAGGAATTTCCCCAGCCTGGGAAATGACCATCATCCCGGGGGGGGGAGGGGGAGGGGGGGAGACACCACTAACCGCCCCCCCCCACCGCTAAACCCCGCCCCCCCGCTAACCCCCCCACCGCTAAACCCCGCCCCCCCGCTAACCCCCCCACCGCTAAACCCCGCCCCCCCACCGCTAAACCCCGCCCCCCGCCACCGCTAACCCCCCCACCGCTAAACCCCGCCCCCCGCCACCGCTAACCCCCCCACCGCTAAACCCCGCCCCCCGCCACCGCTAACCCCCCCACCGCTAAACCCCGCCCCCCCGCTAACCCCCCCACTGCTAAACCCCGCCCCCCGCCACCGCTAACCCCCCCACCGCTAAACCCCGCCCCCCCGCTAACCCCCCCACCCCACTGCTAAACCCCACCCCCCCACCACTGCTAAACCCCGCCCCCACCCCACCACCGCTAAACCCCGCCCCCGCTAACCCTCCCCACCGCTAAACCCCGCCCCCCACTAACCCCCCCACCGCTAAACCCCCCCCCACCCCCACTAAACCCCCCCCCCACCACACCACCGCTAACCCCCCCCACCACCACCGCTAACCCCCCACCTCTCTCCACCACTGCTAACCCCCCCACCACACCACCGCTAACCCCCCCCCCCCCTCCACCACCACCCTGTCTGCACCATTTAAAAAAAACTTGCATTTATATATCGCCTTTCCCCACCACCCAATGCCTCAGAGGAATTGACAGTTTTGGAATTGTAGTCTGTGTGGGGCAGGCACGATGGGCTGAATGGCCTCCACTGTAAATCCAGCCTGTGCACAGCAAGCTGCAATGTGGCTACCCGCTCCTTTCATGTTAATTGAGAGATAAATATTCTAGCCCAGCTCTCCTTCCAGATTGTGCCATGGGACCTTTACATTCACCCCAGAGGGCAGGCAGGACCCTTGGTTTAATGTCCCATCCAAAAGACCACACCTCCAACAGTGTGGCACTCCCCTCAGTACTGCACTCGAGTGTTGGGGTGGGACCTGAACCCGCATCCTTCTGATTCAGAGGCACGAGCACTCCCCACTGAGACAAATCATTCCGATCACCTCCTTCCATCTCTGTAGCATTGCCTGAATTCACTCCTGCCTTAGCTCTCCTGCTCCTCATGCATTTGTTACCTCCAGACTTGACCATTCCAGTGTGCTGGCGCCCCTCCTCCTGTGCAAACATGAAGTGATTCAAATACTCCTGCTGCCTGTGTTCCATCAATCACGCCAAGTCCATCTTGGCCATCTCCCCTGTGCTTTCTGACCTACACTGGTTCCTGGTTAAGTAATGTCTCTATTTTTAAATTCTCACCCATGTTTCCAATCACACTATGGCTTTGCCCTTCCCTGTCTCTGTGATCTCCTCCAACCTCACTACCCCTGGATCTCTGCACTCGGCCAATTCTGGCCTATTGAACATTCTACCACTGGAATTCTATCTCTAAATCTCACCACCTTTCTAGGTACTTTCCTATTGTAAACCACTCTTTAAAACCTAATACTCTGTCCAAGCTGTTGGTCATCACTTCGATGTTGTTACATGAGGCTCGTGTCAGGTTTTGTTTGATAACATTACAGTGAAATTCTTTGGAATGATTTATCACTTTAAAGTTTCTATATAAATACAAGTTGTTGTTGTAATACTGCCATAGCAAGTGTCTCTGTGCGGTAATACTGCCGTGACCGGTGTCTCTGTGTATGTGTGCATCTGTGCATGTATGTGCACGTGTGTATGTGCGCATGCATGCCTGTGTGTAAATCTGTGCACGCACACGTGCCTGTGTATATATGTGTGTGTGCACCTGTTTGTGTGTGTATGTGCGTGCACACACACATACCTGCCTGTGTTTGTGTGTGAGTGGCCTGCGTGTGTGTGCCTGCGAGTGTGTGCTTGTGGATCTATGCCCTTGCAATAAAGGCCAACATGCCAATCCTAATTGCTTTCTGTTCCTGCATGCTAATTTTTGCATTTCTTGTATGAGCACACCTAAGTCCCTCTGAACATCAACATTTACAAGTTTCATGCTTCCTAAAAAAAATTCTGCTTTTCTATTCTGAGGAAGAGTCATACAGACTCGAAACATTAACTCTGTCTTTCTCTCCACAGATGCTGTCAGTTCTGCTGATTTTGTCCAGCAATTTTTGTTTTTGTTTCAGGTTTCCAGCATCCACAGTATTTTGCTTTTATCTGTTTTTCTATTGTTCCATCCAAAGTGAATAACTTCTCCCTTCCCCACATAGTACTCCATCTCCATCTTGTTGCTGACTCAGTTAACCTGGATATATCTCTTTGCAGCCTCTTTGTGTCCTCCTCACAACTTGCATTCTCACCTGTCTTTCTAATGGACATTGGTCTGCCTCTATGTCCAAGATTGTAAATAGCTAAGGCCCCAGCACTGATCCTTATGGCTCTCCACTAATTACAGCTTGTCAACTCATATTGTATATTATATATATCAACTCATACTGTATATTATATATATATATCAACTCATACTGTATATTATATATATATCAACTCATACTGTATATGATATATATATCAACTCATACTGTATATTATATATATATCAACTAATATATTATCCCCAACTCTAGGATATTAAACTTTGGCATAGCACTTTTTTTTTGTTCATTCATGGGATTTGGGTGCTGCTGGCTAGGCCAGCATTTATTGCCCTCGTTCAGAGGGCTTTTAAGAGTAAACCACATTGCTGTGGGTCTGGAGTCACATGTAGGCCAGACTGGGTAAGGACAAGATTTCCTTCCCTAAAGGACATTAGTGAACCCAGTGGGTTTTCCTGACAATCGGCAATGGGTTCGTGGTCATCATCAGACTTTTAATTCCAAAATTTTAATGAATTCACATTTCACCATCTGCCATGGTGGGATTTGAACCCAGTTCCCTAAAGCATTACCCTAGGTCTCTAGAATACTAGTCCAGTGACAATACCACCATCCCCCCAAATAACTTTTGGAAATCCAGGTAAATCAAATGTACTGATTCCCTTATCTACCCTACTAGTTACATCCTTTAATAAACTTGTCAAACACTAAAACCTTGTAAAACCTTGTTGGCTTTGATCATTCTGTTATGGACTCGAGTTTGGGGTAGTCTGAATTATTATCACTGTTCCCCCCTTCTGCCCCTGACAATGGTAGGTTTAATTCTAATTTAATTTTGTTTCCCTTATTACCATTTCTCTTGTTGAAATTGGCTGTGGTGTGTTTCCCAAACCCGTTTCTGAGGTCAAATATTAACAATAATCACACAGCAAATTCTTTTAAGGTGAAACAAAACTAGGATTTATTAACACATTCAAATCCTGAGGGATCGCAGCACATTCACACTCGAGCGTACAAGGTAGAAAAACAGAGAAAGGCAGAAATTACATTGCGAGTTAGTTTAAAAAAAAGTCATAAGATATTGGCATATAGAGTCCAGTAAGTCCATGACCAGCAAAGATACTTTTAGGTGGCTTTACCTGGCAGAATTCCTGATCTTGGTCCTAAGAACTCGGCTGAGGCGGTTGAAGATGCAGCAAAGAATTCTTGTATTCTGGGAGGCAGTTCACTCTGTGGACGAAATGCAGAATTCTTTCTGGAGATCTGACTTTGAGAGAGATGGGGGTCAGAGGCAGGCTACTAGCCTGGAATCTGATCTTCTCTTCTGAGGTTAAACTGCAACTGAAGATAGAATCCAAGAGCTGCATGTTAAAGCAATTCAAACAGCTCAAGCCTCGGTCATGTGACAGGGCAGTTCCAGGTTGAGCCATTCAGCTACTATGTACTTTAAGGATCCTTTAATATTTCAACTCTTTCTTGGACTCGAACGCAAGTTCTGTCGAAGGGTCATGAGGACTCGAAACGTCAACTCTTTTCTTCTCCGCCGATGCTGCCAGACCTGCTGAGTTTTTCCAGGTAATTCTGTTTTTGTTATGTACTTTAAGGATCCTTGTTAAAACCCATTGTATTTTGAGCAGATAACTGAGGAATCATTAGCACAACGTTGGAGATAGGAGTCCCAATAGCTCTGCCTTTGTCCAGAGTTGGCTGTTGTAGATGTCTTGTCTACTAGTACTTTGTGTTGGCTTGGCTGGAATGTCAATACAATTCAAGGGGTGTCACATTCCAGGAGGTTGATGTGTTAGCTTTTGTCCAAAAGCAGAATTTAACAACAGAATATGGAAGAGAAACAAAATTTTAAGATTTTTCTGTATGCCTTCTTAGCATGGCATGCCTCCATGTTGGGAAAAAAAATGAATTCTATTTCATTTTTTTTCAAAATATGTTCAAGGAGAAGAGAAAAAAAGTAAGGAGACATACATTCATCCTGTTGTTCACTACTGAAGAAAAACAAAAATACACAGCTAGCAGGGGTGGAAAGTTCTCTGCTGCGTTCTCAGGGTTACACACGGGACAGGGTGTCAGCCAATGTGTTGGTTAAAAGGCTGCAAGATCCATCTCCAGGGTAATGGAGGAGCTCCAGCTGCTCTGGAGCTCAGCTAGATTGGGGTCCAGCAAAGGCTGGGTTTCCTACCTAACCCAGCTAGCTGGTTGGGGCTCACTGAGAGGGCTTTCGATTTATTGGCGGGAGATCTCCCACATCCATGCCATGGACTAGTGGTGGGGTACCCTCCAGCCGATCCCTGTGAATTGCTTTAAATTTCTTGGGCAGGGAAGCTCCATCCTCCCACTGCCCTTGGGGCAGGGTTGCAGACTGGGTATTTGAGATTCTGGGACCTGGCAGCTAGGGGTTCAACTGGGGAAGCCTCCTGTTCTTCCTCCTCACTGGACCCCTCCTGGCTACCCTGAGATGTGTCCGCTCTCTGGCAGACATTCTCTGGCTGATTAGGCTCTGGGTTCAATTTGGTTCTAACTACACTTGAACTCCCCTTGTGGTAGTGCTAAGGGCGGTTACTGTCTGTCCCTGACCTGTTACCTCAGGGAGGGCTTGTTTCTCAACCTATCCCATTTTGTTTGGGACACTATTGCCCTCGGGTGGCTGCTGAGCTCCTGTTGCACTGCCCTGCAGCTCATCAACTAGGTGAGGCATCTCCCTCACATCTGCATGTCTGCTTGGGGCCTTCCCTGTTCTCCCTCTCGTGTTGGAAAGACAGTGTGGGCTACCAGACCCCCTGCTCGTCCTGCAGGGGTACAAGCTTCTTTCCTTTTTAAATTGTTCTGCCTGGTTTGGAACCTTTTTGTGTCCCTATTCTCTCCCATATCTTTGGGGATATCCTTGCTTATGAGCTGGGTTAGCTTCAGCTGCTATGTCCTGCGGCTCTTCAACAGGGTGAGGCAGTTTCCTCACTTGCTCTGGAGGTATTTGGGAATCCCTCGGGCCTGCCTCGAAATTCAGAAAGGCAGGTTGGGAAACCTGACCCCCTCCTCGCCCAGCACCGGCCGGCTCCCTTTGGTTTAAATCTGGGCAAGGTGGTTTCCTCACCAGCTGAGTACAATTCGCGGACTTTCCAGGCTTCAGACAGCCAGACCTCCGGCTCATCCAGCAGGGATATGGGCTCCCTTTTTAAATTTGCTGGCTGGGTCTGGGGACTATGTGTCCCTAGTCATCTCTGGGGAGAAGGATTCCACTACCCCCTCTTTGGCTGCATCTCCTCCAGCCTTTGCTGTTCCCATCCCAGCCTTTTTGCTTCCCCCGGCTCCTCTGCTGAGCGCTGCCGGCCGGTTTCGGATGCCTGGGAGTTAACTGCAACGCTTGTTCTAGTCATTATTCACGCATAATGAACTTCCCAATTTAATTGCTGTAGATATGGGCCAGTTCCTATTCGGTCCCATGTCCTCTGGGACTCCGTGGCTCACGTTGGGCTGGCTAGCTTTTACTGCTCTGCCATGTGGCTCTTTGATTGTGTGAGGCAGCTCCCTCACTATCAGTTGAGCTGCCGGGGGAATGGCCCTGTTCCCTGTTTAATTTAGCAAAGGAGGTGTCGGCCAATTCGGTCTCTGGCTCACTCCCTTCATCTCTTTTGAAATCCATTTTCCTGACCCCTGTGAGCTTTACCGGCCCGATCTCAGCCTTTTAAATCCAGGTCACTTTCCCTGAGCCACCTTATCCCCGATCGGTTCTTTTGCCCCCCTGCAGGGCCTCTGAACTTTTATCAGCCTCGGCCTTATTGCAGAGCTTTGCTGAAATCATTTGGGTAGCTCAGCCTCTCTGGATTTTCCTGGCTTCTCAGGGCACAGTGCGCTTGGGATCCCACCAAGTCATTTCCCCGGAGTATAGCTAATTCCCTTTGTCTCCTTTCCGTTTCCTTTTGGAATTCCCTCTCTGCTTCTTGAGTTTTTAATTTCATCTCCAGTATCTGTTGCTGGTGAGCCCGTTCTCTCTCTCTCTCTCTCTCTCTCGTCCTCTCTCCTGGAACTCTTCCTCTAGTCTCCTCCTTTCCAGCTCTTACAGCTGTTTTGCGGCTATGGTAATTATCTTGGCCACAGGTCTCCAATCAGTTTTTGGTGCTGATTTTTCTATTTGTTCTGACTGAGGTCTAAAGCCTCACAGTATCTGGAGTACCTCGGGCTTTTTGGCCTCAAAAGGAACTTTTATCTGGGTTTTCCCGGCTACAACTCTCAATTGTCTCCGGCTTAGTGGGGGCTAAGATTTCACTAGTTGGTACTTCCTTTTCCATACCATTATTTGTAGTATAATTTACCACATTGCTCCAATGTGAGAGCAAAAGAATTTGCTGCGGTACGTGAATTAGTCTTACAAATAATTTCAGCCACTGAATTCAGTATCCGACTCAGACTAGTTTTAAAATTTGGACTCTGGATAGATTTTTGTGCACTTTAGTCAAATTTAGAAATGGATTAATCCTGGACATGAGCTCCCAATTCTGTTATGGACTCAATTTTGAGGCGGTTTGAATTATTATTACTGTTCCCCCCTTCTGCCCATGACAGCTGTAGTTTTAATTCTATTTTTAAATTGTTTCCTTATCACCCTTTCTATTGTTGAAATGGGCCGTGGTGTGTTTCCCAAACCCTGGTTTATGAGGTTGAGTGTTAACAATAATCCCACAGCAAATGCTTTAAGATGAAACAAAACTAGGATTTACTAACACATTCAAAACCTGAGGGGTAGATTGCAGCACATTCACACTCACGAGTACACAAGATAGAAAGGAAGGGAAAGAAGTTACAAATTGCGAATTATTTAAAAAAAAACATAAGGATTTGGCATTAATTCATGAGAGTCCAGTAACCAATGAAGGTTCTTTCAGGTGGATTTGTCCGGCATAATTCCTGGTCTTGGTCCCAGCAACTTGGTTGTAGGTTGAGGTGATTAAAGATGCAGCAAAGTATTCTTATACCCTGGGTTTTAGTTCACTCTGTAGGCGAAATACGTGATGTTCCTTCTGGAGATCAGATTTTGAAAGATAGGGAGTTCAGAGGCAAGCTGCTCGCCTGGAGTCTGGTTTCCCTTCTGAGGTTAAACCACAACTGAAGACAGAATCCGAAAGCTATATAATTGAAGCAATTCAAACAACTCAGGTCTTGGGCTGACAAGTGACAAGTAACATTCGCGCCACACAAGTGTCAGGCAATGACCATCTCCAACAAGAGAGAATCCAACCATCACCCCTTGATGTTCAATGGCATTACCATCACTGAATCCCCCATTATCAACATCCTGGGGGTTACCATTGACCAGAATCTGAACTGGACTAGCCATATAAATACTGTGGCTACGAGAGCAGGTCAGAGGCTAGGAATCGTGCAGCATGTAAATCACCACCTGACTCCCCAAAGCCTGTCCGCCACCTACAAGGCACAAATCCGGAGTGTGATGGAATACTCCCCACTTGCCTGGATGAGTGCAGCTGCAACAAGAAACTTGACACCACCCAGGACAAAGCAGCCCCATTTGATTGGCAGCCCTTCCACAAACATTCACTCCTTCCACCACCAATGCACAGCAGCAGCAGTGTGTACCATCTATAAGATGCACTGCAGAAACTCACCAAGGCCCTTTAGACAACACCTTCCAAACCCACAACTGCTACCATCTAGAAGGACAAGGGAAGCAGACACATGGGGAACATCACCACCTGCAAGTTCTCCTCCAAGTCACTCACCATCCTGGCTTGGAAATATATCGCCGTTCCTTCACTGTCGCTGGGTCAAAATCCTGGAACTCCCTCCCTAACACAAATGAGGGTGTACCTGCATCACATGGACTGCAGCGGCTCAAGAAGGCAGTTCACCACCACCTTCTCAAGGGAAATTATGGATGGGCAAGAAATGCTGGCCCAGCCAGTAACGCCCACATCCCATAAATGAATAATAAAAAAAAGGTCTTGGTCATGTGCCAGGGTGGTTTCGAGTCAAGCTATTCGGCTAACGATGTACTTTAAGGACCCATTGTATTTTGTGCAGATAACTGTGGAACCATTAGCATAACATTAGAGCTGAGTCCCAGTAGCCCTACCTTTGTCCAGAGCGGACTGGTGTAGATCTCTTGTCTACTAGCCCTTTGTGTTGGCTTGGCTGGAATGTTCTTACAATGCAAGGGGTGTTACCTTCCAGGAGGTTGATGAGTTAGCCTTTGTCCTTTTTTAAAAAACAGAATTTAAACAAGAGAATATGGAAGAGAAACAATTTTTTAAGACTTTTTTTCTTCATGGTGTGATGATACTATAATTTTCTAAATGTAGTGTTAAGATAAATCCGCAGGCCTGGATGAGATGTATCCCAGGCTGTTGAGCGAGGCAAGTGAAGAGATATCAGGGGCCCTGGCAGTAATTTTCAAATCCTCTCTGGCCACGGGTGAGGCGCCAGAGGACTGGACGACTGCTAACGTTGTCCCATTACTAAAAAAGGGAGGAAAGGATAGACCAGGAAATTACAGGCTAGTCAGTCTAACCTCAGTGGTTGGGAATTTACTAGAAAGAATCTTGAGGGACAGAATATATCTGCTCTTGGAGAGACACAGATTAATCAGGGATAGTCAGTTTGGATTTGTTAAGGGAGGGTTGTGTTTGACAAATTTGATTGAATTTTTTGAAGAGATAACCAGGAGTGTTGATGAGGGTAATGCATTTGATTTGGTCTACATGAACTTTGGCAAGGCTTTTGATAAAGTCCCTCATGGCAGACTGGTCAAGAAAGTAAGAGCCCAAAATTGGCTGAGAGGCAGGAAGCAGAGGGCCATGGTAGAGGGATGTTTCTGTGATTGGAAGTCTGTTTCCAGTGGGGTTCCACAGGGCTCGGTGCTGGGGCCCTTGCTGTTTGTGGTGTACATAAATGATTTTGACTCAATGTAGGGGGTATGATCAAGAAGTTCGCAGATGGCATGAAAATTGGAAGGGAGGTAAATAGTGAGGAGGATAGCCGTAAACTGCAGGAGGATATCAATGGACTGGTCAGGTGGGCAGAGCAGTGGCAAATGGAATTCAACCCGGAAAAGTGTGAGGTAATGCACTTGGGGAGGGCTAACAAGGCAAGGGATTACACTATGAATGGTAGGACCCTGGAAAGTACTGAAGATCAGAGGGACCTTGGTGTGCATATCCATAGATCCCTGAAGGTAGCAGGGCAGGTAGATAAGGTGGTTAAGAAGGCATATGGGATACCAGCCTTTATTAGCCGAAGCGTAGAATACAAGAGCAGGGAGGTTAAGCTGGAACCTTAAAAAACACTGGTTAGGCCACAACTGGAGTACTGTGTGCAGTTCTGGTCACCACATTATAGGAAGGATGTGATTGCACTGGAGAGGGTGCAGAGGAGATTCACCAGGATGTTGCCTGGGCTGGAGGGTCTGAGCTATGAGGAAAGATTGGATAGGCTGGGGCTGTTTTTCTTGGAGCAGTGAAGGTTTAGAGGGGACCTGATAGAGGTGTATAAGATTATGACGGGCATAGATAGGGCGGTTAGGAAGACACATTTTCCATTAGTAGAGGGGTCAATAACCAGGGGCATAGATTTAAGGTAAGAGGTAGAAGGCTAAGAGGGGAGTTGAGGAGAAAGTTTTTCACCCAGAGGGTGTTGGGAGTCTGGAACTCACTCCTGAAAGGGTGGTTGAGTCAGAAACTCGTAACATTTAAGAATATTTAGATATTCACTTGTGTTGCAATAGTTTCCAGGGCTATGGACCAAGTGCTGGAAAATGGGATTAGTGTCGTCAGATCTTTGTCCACCACTGTGGACAGATGGGCCGAAGGGCCTCCTGTACTGTATCCATTTACTTCTTTAATAATAGATCCCAGCAATCTCCTGATGACTGATGTTAGGCTAACTGGCCTGCAGTTCCCTGTTTTCTCTCCCCTTCCTTTCTTGAATAGTTACATTGCTAACTTCCAATCTAGTGGGACCATTCCAAAATCTAAGGGATTTTGGAAAATCATAGCCAGCACATCCACCATTTCTGCAGCTCTCTCTTTTAGAACCCTAGGGTGTAGTCATGAGGTCCCAGGGATTTGTCAGATTTTAGTCCCTTAAGTTTCTCCAATATTTTTTCTTTGCTGATATTAATTCCCTCACTCTTTTTAGCCCCTAGGTTACTGCCTATTTCTGGTGTGAAACTTGTGTCTTCCACTGTAAAGACAGACACAAAATATTTGTTCAATGCCTCTGCCATTTCCTCATTTCCCATGACAATTTCTCCTGCCTGTTTCCAAAGGGACCAACGTTTACTTTAGCTACTCTCTTCCTTTTTATATATTTATAAAAGCTCTTACAATCTGGTTTTATATTTCTGGCTAGCTTACTGTCATTCTATTTTTTCCTTTTTCACCAACTTTTTGGTGGCCCTTTACTGGTTTCTAAAACATTCACAATCCTCAGACTTGCTACTGGTTTTTGTAACATTTTAAGCCTCTTCTGGTAACCTAAGACTATCCTTAACTTCCTGAGTGAGCCATGGATGGGACTTTCTTGCGGAGTTTTTGCTTTTCAAAGGAATTTATTTTTGTTGAACATTTTGAATTGTTTCTTTCAATGTTTCCCACTGTTCAATACCTTTTAGTCTATTTACCCAATTAACCTAAGCCAGCTCTGCCTTCATATCTATGTAATTCCTGTGTATTAGTTTAAGTTTCTTGTTTGTGATTGTTTACAATCATAATATGGAATTCAATTGTATTATAATTATTATTTCCCAATTATCCCTGCCTCATTGCACAATATTAGATCTAACATAGCCTTATCCCTAAGATAAAAGCAAAAAAATGTGGATGCTGGAAATCCAAAACAAAAGTAAAAATACCTGGAAAAACTCAGCAGGTCTGGCAACATCTGCGGAGAGGAACACAGTTAATGTTTTGAGTCCAAATGACTCTTCAACAGAGCTAAGTAAAAATAGAAGAGAGGTGAAATATAAGCTGGTTGAAGCGGAGGTGGGACAAGTAGATCTGGATAGAGGGCCAGTGATAGGTGGAGATAACCAAAAGATGTCACAGACAAAAGGACAAAGAGGTGTTGAAGGTGGTGATGTTATCTAAGGAATGTGCTAATTAAAGGTAGAAAGCAGGACAAGCAAGGTACAGATAGTCCTAGTGGGGGTGGGGTGGGGTGAAGGTACAGATAGACCTAGTGGGGGTGGAGTGGGGTAAAGGAATCAAAAAAGGCTAAAAGGTAGAGATAAAGCAATGGATGGAAATACATTTAAAAATAATGGAAATATGTGGGAAAAGACAAATCTATATAAATTATTGGAAAAAAAAGGGGGGGATCAGAAAGGGGGTGGGGATGGAGGACAGAGTTCATGATCTAAAATTGTTGAACTCAATATTCAGTTCAGAAGGCTGTAAAGTGCCTAGTCAGAAGATGAGGTGCTGTTCCTCCAGTTTGCATTGAGCTTCACTGGAACAATGCAGCAGGCCAAGGACGGACATGTGGGCATGAGAACAGGGTGGAGTGTTGAAATGGCAAGCGACAGGGAGGTCTGGGTCATGCTTGCGGACGGACCGAAGGTGTTCTGCAAAGCAGTCACCTAGTCTGCATTTGGTCTCTCCAACGTAGAGGAAACCGCATTGGGAGCAATGAATGCAGTAGACGAAATTGAGGGAAGTGCAAGTGAAATGCTGCTTCACTTGAAAGGAGTGTTTGGGCCCTTGGATGGTGAGGAGAGGGGAAGTAAAGGGGCAGGTGTTGCACCTTCTGCGGTTGCATGGAAAGGTGCTGTGGGAGGGGGTTGAGGTGTAGCGGGTGACGGAGGAGTGGACCAGGAGGGAATGATCCCTGCGGAATGCCGCCGGGATGGGGGGGGGTGGGGGGGTGAAGGGAAGATGTGTTTGGTGGTGGCATCATGCTGGAGTTGGCGGAAATGGCGGAGGATGGTCCTTTGAATGCGGAGGCTGGTGGGGTGATAAGTGAGGACAAGGGGGACCCTATCATGTTTCTGGGAAGGAGGGGAAGGCGTGAGGGCGGATGCGCGGGAGATGGGTTGGACACGGTTGAGGGCCCTGTCAACCACCGTGGGTGGAAAAACTCGGTTAAGGAAGAATGAAGACATGTCAGGGGAACTGTTTTTGAAAGTGGCATCATCAGAACAGATGCGACGGAGGCGAAGAAACTGAAAGAATGGGATGGAGTCCTTACAGGAAGCGGGATGTGAGGAGCTGTAGTCGAAGTAGCTGTGGGAGTCGGTAGGCTTGCAATGGATATTGGTGGACAGTCTATCACCAGAAATTGAGACTGAGAGGTCAAGGAAGGGAAGGGAAGTATTAGAGACGGACCATGTGAAAATGATGGAGGGGTGGAAACTGGAGGCAAAATTAATAAATTTTTCCAGATCCAGATGAGAGCATGAAGCAGCACCGAAGTAATCATCGATATACTGGAGAAAGAGTTGTGGAAGGGGGCCGGAGTAGGACTGGAACAAGGAATGTTCCACATACCCCATAAAGAGACAGGCATAACTGGAGCCCATGCGGGTACCCATAGCCACACCTTTTATTTGGAGGAAGTGAGAGGAGTTGAAGGAGAAATTGTTCAGCGTGAGAACAAGTTCAGCCAGACGGAGGAGAGTAGTGGTGGATGGGGATTGTTCGGGCCTCTGTTCGAGGAAGAAGCGGAGAGCATTCAGACCTTCCTGGTGGGAGATGGAGATGTAGAGGGATTGGACCTCCATGGTGAAGAGGAGGCGGTGGGGCCAGGGAACTGGAAATTGTTGATATGATGTAGGCGTGAGAGGAATCACGGATGTAGGTGGGAAGGGACTGGACAAGGGGAGAGAGTCAGGCTGAACTTGTTCTCTCACTGAACAATTTCTCCCTAAACTTGTCTCACTTCCTCCAAATAAAAGGTGTGGCTATGGGTACCCGCATGGGCCCCAGCTATGCCTGTCTCTTTATGGGGTACGTGGAACATTCCTTGTTCCAGTCCTACTCCGGCCTCCTTCCACAACTTTTTCTCCGGTACATCGATGATTACTTCGGTGCTGCTTCATGCTCTCGTCTGGGCCTTGAAAAATGTATTAATTTTGCCTCCAATTTCCACCCCTCCATCATTTTCACATGGTCCATCTCTGACACTTCCCTTCCCTTCCTTGACCTCTCAGTCTCAATTTCTGGTGATAGATTGTCCATCAATTTCCATTACAAACCTATCGACACAGCTACCTCGACTACAGCTCCTCACACCCGGCTTCCTGTAAGGACTCCATCCCATTCTCTCAGTTTCTTCACCTCCGTCGCATCTGTTCTGATGATGCCACTTTCGAAAACAGTTCCTCTGACATGTCTTCATTCCTCCTTAACCGAGGTTTTCCACCCATGGTGGTTGACAGGGCCCTCAACCGTGTCCGGCCCATCTCCCACTCATCCACCCTCACGCCTTCTCCTCCCTCCCAGAAACATGATAGGGTCCCCCTTGTCCTCACTTATCACCCCACCAGCCTCCACGTTCACAGGATCATCCTCCGCCATTTCTGCCAACTCTAGCATGATGCCACCACCAAACACATCATCCCTTCACAACCCCCAGGAGCATTCCGCAGGCGTCATTCCCTCCGGAACATCCTGGTCCACTCCTCCATCACCCCATACACCTCAATCCCCTCCCACAGCACCTTCCCATGTAACCGCAGAAGGTGCAACACCTGCCCCTTTACTTCCCCTCTCCTCACCATCCAAGGGCCCAAACACTCCTTTCAAGTGAAGCAGCATTTCACTTGCACTTCCCTCAATTTCGTCTACTGCATTCGTTGCTCCCAATGCAGTTTCCTCTACATTGGAGAGACCAAACGCAGACTAGGTGACTGCTTTGCAGAACACCTTCGTTCTGTCTGCAGGCATGACCCAGACCTCCCTGTCGCTTGCCATTTCAATATTCCACCCTGCTCTCACACCCACATGTCCGTCCTTGGCCTGCTGCATTGTTCCAGTGAAGCTTAACGCAAACTGGAGGAACAGCACCTCATCTTCTGACTCGGCACTTTACAGCCTTCCGGACTGAATATTGAGTTCAACAATTTTAGATCATGAGCTCTCTCCTCCATCCCCACCCCCTTTCCGATCCCCCCCTTTTTTTCCCCAATAATTTATATAGATTTGTCTTTTCCCACATATTTCCATTATTTTTAAATGTATTTCCATCCATTGTTTTATCTCTACCTTTTAGCCTTTATCGATTCCTTCACCCCACCCCACCCCCACTAGGTCTATCTGTACCTTGCTTGTCCTGCTTTCTACCTTTAATTAGCACATTCCTTAGATAATATCACCACCTTCAACACCTCTTTGTCCTTTTTTCTGTGACATCTTTTGGTTATCTCCACCTATCACTGGCCCTCTATCCAGATCTACTTGTCCCCCCCGCCTTAAACCAGCTTATATTTCACCTCTCTTCTATTTTTACTTAGTTCTGATGAAGAGTCATACGGACTCAAAACGTTAACTGTGTTCCTCTCCGCAGGTACTGCCAGACCTGCTGAGTTTTTCCAGGTATTTTTATTTTAGCCTTATCCCTAGTTTGTTGCACAACGTATTGCTCCAGGAAACTGTCACAAAAGTATTCTACAAAATCATCTTCCAGACCACCATTCCCAATTTGATTGGCTCAGCCTATATGAAGATTAAAGTCTCTCACTATTACATTGCCTTTGTTAGAAGCACCAATGATTTCTTGTGTAATGCTCTGTCCTATGATATAACTACTGTTATGGTCCTATAACCTACTCCCTCTAGAGTTTTCTGGCAAGGCCAGATCCTTTCTCACTAAAGTCCTTATGTCATTGTTTATCATCAGGCTACCCCTCCTCATTTTCCATCCTGCCTATTTTTTCAAAATGTCGTGTACCCTGGAATATTTATTTCTTAACCTTGGTCACCTTGTAACCACGTCTCTGTAATGCCAATTAGATCTAAACCATTTATCTCTATTTGTGCCACTAGTTTATCTAATTTAAGGTGGATGCTTCGTACATTCAGATACAGAACTTTTACATTATTTTCTACTAGCATTTACTGCATAGACAATGATCACTGATGTAGTATCTTAAACCCTCTGTCCCTTACTGTCCCACTGTCCTTGTCTTTACCTATATCGCTACACCATCATATTATCTCAACTTTTCCCTTTGGATTTCTAAATCTAACTTCACCCAAACCCTCCCACCCTGTTACTTTAAAGCTCTATACACGACCCTAGTTATACAGTTGGCCGGGACACTGGTCACAGTTGGAATAGCTCCCTCTTCCCTGAGTACTGATGCCTGTGCCCCATGAATTGAAGCCCCTTCATGAGTCACGCGTTTAATTCTCCAATCTGCTTGACCCTATGCCAATGACATATGGCTCAGGTAACAGTGCAGAGAAGATTATCTTTGATGGTCAGTGTTTTAATTTGGTTTCTAGCTCCTCAAATTCCCTTAGCAGAACATCATTCCTGGTTCTCCCTATGTCGTTCCCATGTGGGCCATGACAAAAGGAATGAAACCAGACGGACTACCCGATATCGACCTGGGCACCGGAAACGACAATGGCAAACTCAGCCCTCTCGATCCTGCAAAGTCCTCCTCACTAACATCTGGGAGCTGGTGCCAGAATTGGGAGAGCTGTCTCACAGACCAGTCAAGCAACAGCCTGACATGGTCATCCTCACGGAATCATACCTTACAGATAATGTCCCAGACTCCACCATCACCATCCCTGGGTATGTCCTGTCCCACCGACAGGACAGACCCAGCAGAGGTGGGGCACAGTGATATACAGTCAGGAGGGAGTTGCCCTGGGAGTGCTCAATATCGACTCCGGACCCGATGAACTCTCATGGCTTCAGGTCAAACGTGGAAACCTTCTGCTGATTACCACGTACCGCCCTCCCTCAGCTGATGAATCAATGCTCCTCCATGTTGAATACCACTTGGAGGAAGCACTGAGGGTGCAGAATGTACTCTGGGTGGGGGACTTCAATATCCATCACCAAGAGTGGCTCGGTAGCACCATCATAGACCGAGCTGGCCGAGTCCTAAAGGACATAGCTGCTAGACTGGGTCTGCGGCAGGTGGTGAGGGAACCAACAAGAGGGAAAAACATTCTTGACCTCATCCTCACCAACCTGCCTGTCGCAGATGCATCTGTCCATGTAGGACTGACCATCACACAATTGCTGTGAAATCCTTCACACTGAGGATACCTCCATCATGTTGTGTGGCACTACCGCCATGCTAAATGGGATAGATTTCGAACAGACCTAGAACCTCAAGACTGGGCATCCATGAGGCGCTGTGGGCCATCAGCAGCAGCAGAATTGTACTCAAACACGATCTGTAAATTCATGGTCCGGCATATCTCCCACTCTACCATTACCATCAAGCAAGGGGATCAACCTTGGTTCCGTGAAGAATGCAGGAGGGCATGTCAGGAGCAGCACCAGGCATACCTAAAAATGAGGTGTCAACCTGGTGAAGCTATAACACAGGACTACTTGCATGCCAAACAACATAAGCAGCAAGTGATAGACAGAGCTAGGTGACCCCACAACCAACAGATCAAATCTAAGCCCTGCAGTTTGCCACATCCAGTCGTGAATGGCGGTGGTCCATTAAACAACTCAATGGAGGAGGATCCACAAATATCCCCACCCTCAATGATGGGGGATCCCAGCACATCAGTGCAAAAGATGAGGCTGAATTTAGCATTCAGTTTGGGAGTGAGAAACTTGGGTCGGAAACAACTGTACTAAACTTAAATAAGGATAATTGCAGTGGAATGAGGGCAGTGTTGGTTGGAGTGGACTGGGAAACGAGTTTAGCAGAAAAGGAGGTTGATGAACGTTGGCAGACGTTTAAGAAAATAGTTCATGACTCTCAACAAAGATATATCCCAGTGAGGAAGAAGGATTCAAGGAAGAGGATAAACCAAACATGGTTAACCAAGGAAGATAAGGATAGTATCAAATTGAAAGAAAAAACATACAATGTGGCAAAGATTAGTGGTAAGCCAGAGGATTGGGAAAGTTTTAAAAACCAACAAAAGATGACCAAAAAATAATAAAGAGGGAGAAAATAAACTTTGAAGGTAAAATAGCAAGTAATATAAAAATGGACAGTAAGAACTTCTTCAAATATATAAAAAGGAAGAGAAGGGTCAAAGTGAACATAGGCCCCTTTGGGAATGAGGCTGGGTAAATAATAATGGGGAAACCAGGAAATGGAGAGGAGTAGAATAAATACTTTGCTTCAGGCTTCACAGTAGAAGATACCAATAGCATTCCAAAAAATACTAAATAACCAAGGGGAAAAAGTGGGGGAGGAAATAAATATAATAACTATCATTAAAGAAAAAGTACTAGGGAAACTAATGGGGCTAAAGGCCAATAAGTCCCCTGGATCTGATGGGTTGCATCCTAGGATATTAATGGAAATGGCTACAGAGATGGTGGATGGACTGGTAGTAATCTTCCAAGAATCCTTAGTTTCTAGAAAAGTCCCAGAGGATTGGAGAATCGCCAATGTAATACCCTTACTCAAAAAGGGAGGGAGACAAAAACAGGTAATTATAGGCCAGTTAGCTTAACCTCTATCATTGGGAAAATGTTAGAGTCTATTATAAAAGATGTAAAAGCAGAGCATTTAGAAATACCTAATCTAATTAAGCAGAGTCAACATGGCTTAAGAAGGGGAAATCATGCTGAACAAATTTATTCGAATTCTTTGAGGAGGTAGCAAGCTGGATAGATAAAGGGGAACCATTAGATGTAATATATTTGGTTTCCAAAAAGCATTCGATAATGTACCGCACATAAGGCTACTTAATAAGATAAGAGCCCATGGTGTTGGGGGTAGTGTATTATCATGGATAGAGGTTTGGATAACTAATAGAAGACAAAGAGTTGGGATAAGAGGGGCATTTTCAGAATAACAACTTGTAACTAGTGGAGTGCCACCAGGATCAGTGCTGGGACCTCAATTATTTGCAATATATATTAATGACTTGAATGAGGGAAGTGAATGTACTATCGCCAAGTTTGCGGATGACACAAAAATAGGTGGGAAGGCAAGTGGTGAGGGTGACACAAGGAGTCTACAGGGGGATATAGACAGGTTAAGTGAATGGGCAAAAAATTGGCAGATGGAATATAATGTGGGAAAATGTGAGGCTATGCACTTTGGCAGGAAGAATAGAGCAGCTGAATATTATTTAAATGGAGAAAGATTGCAGAAAGCTGCAGCATAGAGGGATTTGGGAGTCCTCGTGCATGAATCCCAAAAAGCTAACATACAAGTTAAGCAGGTAATAGGGAAGGCAAATGGAATGTTGGCCTTTATTTCAAAGGGAATGGAGTATAAAAATAGGGAAGTCTTGCGAAAACTATACAAGGCACTAATTAGACCACAGCTAGAATACTGTGAACAGTTTTGGTCCCTATACCTAAGGAAAGATATACTGGCATTGGAGGCAGTCTAGAGAAGGCTCACTAGGTTGATCCTGGGTATGGAGGGATTTTCTTATGAGGAGAGGTTGAGTAGGTTGGGCCTGTACTCATTGGTGTTTAGAAGAATGAGAGGTGACGTTATTGAAATATATAAGATTCTTAAGGGTCTTGACAGGGTAGATGCTGAGAGATTGTTTCCCCTTGTGGAAGAGTCCAGGACCAGAGGGCATAATCTCAGAGTAAGGGGGTGCCCACGTAAAACAGAGATGAGGAGGAATTTCTTCTCAGAGGGTAGTCAATCTGTGGAATTCTTTGCCACAGAGGGCTGTAGAGGCTGGGTTATTAACTATTTCAAGGCTGAGATAGACATTTTTAATCAATAAGGGAATCAAGGGTTATGGGGAAAAGGCAGGAAAGTAGAGTTGAGAATTATTAGATCAGCCATGATTTCATTGAATGGCGGAACAGACTCGATGGGCCGAATGGCCTTCTTCTGCTCCTACATCTTATGTTCTTATGGTCTCCAGAAGTGCTGATCCATCTCAACCTCCTCCGCAGGTCCCCAGCATCACTGGTGCCAGTCTTCACCCGATTCCATTCACTCCATGTGATATCAAGAAATGGCTGAAGACAGTGGATAGTGCAAAGGCTATAGGCCCCGACAATATTCCGGCAATAGTGCTCCAGAACTTGCTGCGCCCCTAGCAAATTTTCCAGTGGAAAATTGCCCCGGTCTGTCCTGTTGACAAAAAACAGGACAAATCCAACCCAGTCAGTTACTGGCCCATCAGTCTGCTCTCCGTCATCAGTCTGCTTTCCATCATCAGTAAAGTTTTGTTAAATTTTGGTCATGGAATGTGGGTGTCGCTGGCTAGGCCAGCAATTATTGCCCATTCCTCGTTGTCCTTGTTCAGAGGGCAGTTAAGAATCACATGTAAGGATGGCAGATTTCCTTCCCTAAAGGACATTAGTGAACCAGTTTTTATGACAATCAACAATGGTTTCGTGGTCATCATCAGACCTTTAATTCCAGGTTTTTATTGAATTCAAATTTCGCCATCTGCTTTGGCGGGATTCGAACCCAAGTCCCCAGAGCATTATTACCCTGGGTATTTGGAATATTAGTCCACTGACAATACCACTATGCCACCGTCTCCGCATTGGAATGAGAGGGTCATCTTCAGTGCGAGCAAGTGGCACTTGCTTAGCAATAACCTGCTCACTGCCAAGTTTGGGTTTCGCCAGGGTCACTCAGCTCCTGACCTCATTACAGCCTTGGTTCAAATATGGACATAAGAGCTGAACTCCTGAGGTGAGGTGAGAGTGACTGCCCTTGACATCAAGGCAGCATTTGACCGAGTGTGGCATCAAGGAGCCCTAGCAAAACTGGAGTCAATGGGAATCAGGGGGAAAAATCTCCACTGGTTGTAGGCATACCTAGCACAAAGGAAGATGGTTGTGGTTGTTGGAGGTCAGCCATCATAGTTTCAGGTTATCACTGCAGGAGTTCCTCAGGGTAGTGTCCTCGGCCCAACCATCTTCATCAATGACCTTCCTTCCATCATAAGGTTAGAAGTGGGGATGTTCGCTGATGATTGCACGGTGTTCAGCACCATTCGCAACTCCTCAAATACTGAAGCAGTCCATGTCCAAATGCAGCAAGACCTGGACAATATCCAGGCTTGGGCTGACAAGTGGCAAGTAACATTTGTGCCACACAAGGGCCTGGCAATGACCATCTCTCACAAGAGAAAATCCAACCATCGTCCCTTGACATTTAATGTCATTACCATCACTGAATCCCCCACTATCAACACTCTGGGGATTACAGTTGACCAGAAACTGAACTGGACCAGCCCTATAAATACTGTGGCTACAAGAGCGGTTCAGAGGCTAGGAATCCTGCAATGAGTAACTCGCCTCCTGACTCCCCAGAGCCTGTCCACCATCTATATGAAATCAGGAGTGTGATGGAATATTCTTCACTTGCCTGGATGAATGCAGCTCCAACAACACTGAAGAAGCTTGACACCATCCAGGACAAAGCAGCCCACTTGATTGGCACCCCATCCACAAATATTCACTCCCTCTGCCACTGACACACAGTAGCAGCAGTGTGTACCATCTACAAGATGCACTGCAGGAATTCACCAAGGTTTCTTAGACAATACCTTTCAAACCCACGACCACTACCACCTAGAAAGACAAGGGCAGCAGATAGATGGGAACACCACCACCTGGAAGTTTCCCTTCAAGCCACTCACCATCCTGACTTGGAAATATATCGCTGTTCCTTCACTGTCACTGGGTCACAATCCTGGAACTCTCTCTGTAACTGCACTGTGGACTACACCACATGGACTGCAGTAGTTCAAGAAGGCAGCTCACCACCACCTTCTCCAGGGCAACTAGGGATGGACAATAAATGCTGGCCCAGCCAGCGAAGCCCACATCCCATGAATTAATATATAAAAAAAGTGACAACTGGATTCTCCTCCTCACAGTCCAAGCTCCTCTCCAACCACAAGGCAATGTTCTTAACCCTGCACCAGGCAGGCAATACAACCTTCGGAACTCCTGGTCGCAGCTGTAGAGAACAGTTTCTATCCCCCTGACTATACTGTCTCCACATTCCTCTTCACTCTTCCCCCCCCCCACCCCCCTAAATGGCATCCTTCACCATGGTGCCATGGTCAGTCCCTTCATCCACCTTGCAGCCCTTCTCCCCATCCACACAGGTAGTCAGATCTCACACCTGTTGGTCAGAGTCAAGGATTGAGGCTCCTCCATCACTACATGTTGGATCCTTTGCAGTTTAATTTAAACTAAGGGGTGGGATTGTCCCCTGGAAGGAAGTGCACAGGTAACCCTGCAATGCCTGCAGCTCAGATTCCAGCCCAGCAATTCTGAGCCAAATTTGCTTGAGCTGCAGACACTTCATGTAGATATGGTCATCCCGGACTGCAATGCATTCTACAGATTCCCAGATATTGCAGTCATGGCACAACACTGCCCTGCTATGTCTGTGGAATCTTATTTATTAATCAATTAGTTATTAGTTGAAAACAAAAACAGAATTACCTGGAAAAACTCAGCAGGTCTGGCAGCATCGGCGGAGAAGAAAAGAGTTGACGTTTCGAGTCCTCATGACCCTTCGACAGAACTTGCGTTCGAGTCCAAGAAAGAGTTGAAATATAAGCTGGTTTAAGGTGTGTGTGTGGGGGGCGGAGAGATAGAGAGACAGAGAGGTGGAGGGGGGGGGCTGTGGTTGTAGGGACAAACAAGCAGTGATAGAAGCAGATCATCAAAAGATGTCAACGACAATAGTACAATAGAACACATAGGTGTTAAAGTTAAAGTTGGTGATATTATCTAAACGAATGTGCTAATTAAGAATGGATGGTAGGGCACTCAAGGTATAGCTCTAGTGGGTTTTTTTTTATAATGGAAATAGGTGGGAAAAGGAAAATCTTTATAATTTATTGGAAAAAAAAAAGGAAGGGGGAAACAGAAAGGGGGTGGGGATGGGGGAGGGAGCTCACGACCTAAAGTTGTTGAATTCAATATTCAGTCCGGAAGATTGTAAAGTCCCTAGTCGGAAGATGAGGCGTTGTTCCTCCAGTTTGCGTTGGGCTTCACTGGAACAATGCAGCAAGCCAAGGACAGACATGTAGGCAAGAGAGCAGGGTGGAGTGTTAAAATGGCAAGCGACAGGGAGGTTTGGGTCATTCTTGCGGACAGACAGCAGGTGTTCTGCAAAGCGGTCGCCCAGTTTACGTTTGGTCTCTCCAATGTAGAGGAGACCACATTGGGAGCAACGAATGCAGTAGACTAAGTTGGGGGAAATGCAAGTGAAATGCTGCTTCACTTGAAAGGAGTGTTTGGGTCCTTGGACGGTGAGGAGAGAGGAAGTGAAGGGGCAGGTGTTGCATCTTTTGCGTGGGCATGGGGTTGTGCCATAGGAGGGGGTTGAGGAGTAGGGGGTGATGGAGGAGTGGACCAGGGTGTCCTGGAGGGAGCGATCCCTACGGAATGCCGATAAGGGGGGTGAAGGGAAGATGTGTTTGGTGGTGGCATCATGCTGGAGTTGGCGGAAATGGCGGAGGATGATCCTTTGAATGCGGAGGCTGGTGGGGTGGTAAGTGAGGACAAGGGGGACCCTATCATGTTTCTGGGAGGGAGGAGAAGGCGTGAGGGCGGATGCGCGGGAGATGGGCCGGACATGGTTGAGGGCCCTGTCAACGACCGTGGGTGGAAAACCTCGGTTAAGGAAGAAGGAGGACATGTCAGAGGAACTGTTTTTGAATGTAGCATCATCGGAACAGATGCGACGGAGGCGAAGGAACTGAGAGAATGGGATGGAGTCCTTACAGGGAGCGGGGTGTGAGGAGCTGTAGTCGAGATAGCTGTGGGAGTCGGTGGGTTTGTAATGGATATTGGTGGACAGTCTATCACCAGAGATTGAGACAGAGAGGTCAAGGAAGGGAAGGGAAATGTCAGAGATGGACCATGTGAAAATGATGGAGGGGTGGAGATTGGAAGCAAAATTAATAAATTTTTCCAAGTCCTGACGAAAGCATGAAGCGGCACCGAAGTAATCATCGATGTACCGGAGAAAGATTTGTGGAAGGGGGCCGGAGTAGGACTGCAACAAGGAATGTTCCACATACCCCATAAAGAGACAGGCATAGCCCCAGCTATGATGCTACATTCAAAAACAGTTCCTCTGACATGTCCTCCTTCTTCCTTAACCGAGGTTTTCCACCCACGGTCGTTGACAGGGCCCTCAACCATGTCCGGCCCATCTCCCGCGCATCTGCCCTCACGCCTTCTCCTCCCTCCCAGAAACATGATAGGCTCCCCCTTGTCCTCACTTATCACCCCACCAGCCTCCGCATTCAAAGGATCATCCTCCGCCATTTCCGCCAACTCCAGCATGATGCCACCACCAAACACATCTTCCCTTCACCCCCCCTTATCGGCATTCCGTAGGGATCGCTCCCTCCAGGACACCCTGGTCCACTCCTCCATCACCCCCTACTCTCAACCCCCTCCTATGGCACAACCCCATGCCCACGCAAAAGATACAACACCTGCCCCTTCACTTCCTCTCTCCTCACCGTCCAAGGACCCAAACACTCCTTTCAAGTGAAGCAGCATTTCACTTGAATTTCCCCCAACTTAGCCTACTGCATTCGTTGCTCCCAATGTGGTCTCCTCTACATTGGAGAGACCAAACGTAAACTGGGCGACCGCTTTGCAGAACACCTGTGGTCTGTCCGCAAGAATGACCCAAACCTCCCTGTCGCTTGCCATTTTAACACTCCACCCTGCTCTCTTGCCCACATGTCTGTCCTTGGCTTGCTGCATTGTTCCAGTGAAGCCCAACGCAAACTGGAGGAACAACGCCTCATCTTCCGACTAGGGACTTTACAGCCTTCCGGACTGAATATTGAATTCAACAACTTTAGGTCGTGAGCTCCCTCCCCCATCCCCACCCCTTTTCTGTTTCCCCCTTCCTTTTTTTTCCAATAAATTATAAAGATTTTCCTTTTCCCACCTATTTCCATTATTAAAAAAAAAACTCCACTAGAGCTATACCTTGAGTGCCCTACCATCCATTCTTAATTAGCACATTCGTTTAGATAATATCACCAACTTTAACTTTAACACCTATGTGTTCTATTGTACTATTGTCGTTGACATCTTTTGATGATCTGCTTCTATCACTGCTTGTTTGTCCCTACAACCACAGCCCCCCCCACCACCTCTCTGTCTCTCTATCTCTCCGCCCCCCCACACACACACCTTAAACCAGCTTATATTTCAGCTCTTTCTTGGACTCAAACTCAAGTTCTGTCGAAGGGTCATGAGCACTCGAAACGTCAACTCTTTTCTTCTCCGCCGATGCTGCCAGACCTGCTGAGTTTTTCCAGGTAATTCTGTTTTTGTTTTGGATTTCCAGCATCCGCAGTTTTTTTGTTTTTATCTCTAGTTATTAGTTGAGTTAGCTAAAGTAGCAGCAAGTTGCAATCTCCTAGTTTGCAGACAAAAGCAGTGGGGAGGCGGTGGCATAGTGGTATTGTCACTGGGCTGGTAATCCAGAGAATCAGGGCAACGCTCTGGGGATCCAGGTTTGAATTTAATAAAAATCTGGAATCAAAAGTCTAAGTCTAAAACCCATTGAAAAACTAATGCCCTTTAGGGAAGGAAATCTGCCTTCCTTACTTGGTCTAGCCTATGTGTGGTTGATGCTTAAATGCTGGGTTGGGCAATAAATGCTGGCCAAACCAGTGACGCCCACATTGCATGGATGAATTTTTTAAAAAATGACTCATCAACTTCTGGAGGTTGAAAGCAAAAGCAGCCCTGTACCCCACAATGAATTCCTGACTTAGCATTTGATTCACAATGCAATTGTGAATGAATAAAACAAAGTGTGTGGTCTCTGGGACGGGTCAGGATGTGGAGCCTCCAGGGCAGAATGCAGGGTTTGGGGTCTCTGTGGTGGGTCAGTGTGTGAAGTGTTTGGGTCTTCTCCAACTTTGGCCTTTTCAGAATCTCTGATTTTCATCGCTCTGCGCTTGGTGGTCATGCCTACAGCTTCCTGGGCCTCTGCCCCTCTCTTTCTTCCAGCCACTCTTTGACCAAGTTTTTGGTTAGTCTCCTTTATCTAATTTAGCTTTTGTAACACTTCTGTGAAACACCTTAGGATGTTTATTACATTGAAGGTGCTATATAAGTACAAGTTGTTGTTGAAACCTTGAACCTTTAACAGCTGTACAGCGTCATTGAGCTCAACCATTTGGTCAGGGTGGGGAGAGGGTAGGCAGTTGGTGAAAGGGAGCTTTAACAAGGTTATGGAGGGGTTTTGAGAAGTGCCAGAATCCAGTCTGCTGATTCCTTGGCCAGGGAAACGTGGGGAGAGTATTTTTGGTGCTGAGAGTCAGAAGCGGGAGACTGTGATGTGGTTACAATGCACCCGTTTGCTGTTCTGGAGTGGTAGAGGCTTAGGCCTGTGCTCCAGCTGGGGCCTCAGAGTGTTGGTGCCTGTGACTGGGTGTGTGCTGCAGTCAGCTGCAGTCAGCTGCTGGCTGCACCGTCTGCTCAGATACTGTGGGCTGGGCTGGGCTGCGCTGTGTAAAGACAGCAAGCGCCCTGTGCCTGGTCACTCTGTGAACACTTTACAGCAGGTTGGGGTTTGACATCAGACGAGCAGAGAGAGAGAGAGAGAGAGAGATACTTAGACAGAGAGAGACACACACAGAGGGAGTGACACAGATAGACAGAGAGAGAGACACACACACATGCACACAGACACAGAGAGTAAGAGAGAGAGACATACACACAGAGACAGAGAGAGACACACGGGAATACACAGAGAGAGAGCGACACACACAGAGCGACACGCAGAGAGAGAGAGACACACAGACGGAGAGACACAAACACACACAGAAAAAGAGACAGAGAGAAAGAGACACAGATAGAGAGAGAGAGCGACACATAGAGAGAGCGACACATGCACATACACACAGAGAGAGAGACACTGAGAGAGAGAGACACCAAGAAAGACAGACATCGAAGGAGAGAGGGGGGAACAGAGAGAGCAACACAAAAAGAGAGAAAGAGACAGATATAGAGAAGCAGACACGCACACACTCCAGCTGCAGCAGTAACCGTGATGAGGTAAGTGTGCCTTGGCATTCTCTGTCTGTCTGTCTGTATGTATGTCTGCTGCCTGGTGTGCTTTGGCCCTATGAGTTTGTCTTTCTGTGTTTGTGTGTGTGTCTTTGTCTGTCTGTATGTAGTCTGGAGTATCTGGATTTTGTGTACAATACTGGCCTCCCTATTTAAAGAAAGATGTAAATGTGTTAGGAGCAGTTCAGAGAAGGTTTACTAGACTTACACCAGGAATGGGTGGGTTGTCTTATGAGGAAAGGTTGGACAGGTTAGGCTTGTATCCACTGGAGTTTAGAAGAGTAAGAGGTGATTTGATTGAAACCTTTAAGATCCTGAGGGGCTTGACAGGATGGATGTGGGGAGGATGTTTCCTCATGTGGGAGAATCTAGAACTAGGGGTCACTGTTTAAAAATAAGGAGTCGGTCATTTAAGACAGAGATGGGGAGAAATTTTTACTCTGAGGGTTGTGAATCTTTGGAACTCTCTTCCTCAAAAGGTGGTGGAAGCAGAGTCTTTGAATATTTTTAAGGCAGAGCTGGATAGATTCTTGTTTAACAAGGGGGTGAAAGGTTATCGGGGGTAGGCAGGAATGTGGGGTTGAGGTTACATTCAGATCAACCATGATCTTATTAAATGGTGGAGCAGACTCGAGGGGCCGAGTGGCCCACTCCTGCTCCTAGTTCATATGTTCGTGTGTCTGTCTGTGTCTTTGTCCATTTCTGTGTGTGTGTGTGTGTGTGTGTGTGTGTGTGTGTGTGTGTGTGTGTGTGTGTGTGTGTGTGTCTGTTTTTTAATTCGTTCATGGGATGTGGGTGTCGATGGCTAGGCCAGCATTTATTGCCCATCCCTAATTGCCCTTGAGAAGATGGTGGTGAGCTGCCTTCTTGAACCGCTGCAGCCCATGCAGTGTAGGTACACCCACAGTGCTGTTAGGGAGGAAGTTCCAGGATTGTTACCCAGCGACAGTGAAGGAACGGAGATTTTTTCCAAGTCAGGATGGTGAGTGACTTGGAGGGGAACTTCCAGGTGGTTGTGTTCCCATCTGTCTGCTGCCCTTGTCCTTCTAGATGGTAGTGGTCGTGGATTTGGAAGGTGCTGTGTCGAAGGATCCTTGGTGAATTCCTGCAGCGCATCTTGTAGATGGTACACACTGCTGCCACTGTGCATCGGTGGTGGAGGGAGTATCTAGGGAGGGGCATGGGAGTCCCTTTTGGAGTCTTACTTAGATTCTGTGATGGACATTGAAGTCCCCCACCAGAGTACATTCTGCGCCCTTGCCACCGTCAGTGCTTCTTCCAAGTGCTGTTCAACATGGAGGGGCACTGATTGATCAGCTGAGGGAGGGCGGTACGTGGTAATCAGCAGGAGGTTTCCATGTCATGTTTGACCTGATGCTGTGAGACTTTATGGGGTCCGGAGTCGATGTTGAGGACTCCAAAAATAATTCCCTCCCGACTGTATACCGCTGTGCCTCCACCTCTGCTGGGTCTTTCCTGCCGGTGGGACAGGGATGGTGATGGTGGTGTTGGGGACGTTGTCTGTAAGGGATGATTCTCTGAGGATGACTATGTCAGGCTGTTGCTTGACTGGTCTGAGAAACAGCTCTCCCCATTTTGGCACAAACCCCCAGATGTTAGTAAGGAGGACTTTGCAGGGTTGAAAGACTGAGTTTGCTATTGTCATTTCCGGTGCCTAGGTCGATGCCAGGTGGTCCATCCAGTTTCATTATTTCTAGTGTCTGCCTGTGTGCGCATCTGCCTGCCTCTGTCTGTGTTAGCCCCGTCTTCGTGGAGGTACTGTATGTAGATTTCCAGAAGGCATTTCACAAGGTGCCACAGCATAAGACCATAAGACATAGGAGCAGAAGTAGGCCATTCGGCCCATCAAGTCTGCTCTGCCATTCAACTGAGATCATGGCTGATCTGATAATCCTCAACTCTACTTTCCTGCCTTTTCCCCATAATTCTTGATTCCCTTACTGATTAAAAATCTGTCTATCTCAGCCTTGAACATACTTAACAACCCAGCCTCTACAGCCCTTTACAGTAAAGAATTCCACAGATTGACTACCCTCTGAGAAGAAATGCCTTCTCATCTCTGTCTTAAATGGGTGATCCCTTACTCTGAGATTATGCCCTCTGGTCCTAGACTCTCCCACAAGGGGAAACAACCTCTCAGCATCTACCCTGTCAAGACCCTTAAGAATCTTATATGTTTCAATAAGGTCACCTCTCATTTTTCTAAACTCCAATGAGTACAGGCCCAACCTACTCAACCTCTCCTCATAAGAAAATCCCTCCATACCCAGGATCAACCTAGTGAGCCTTCTCTAGACTGCCTCCAATGCCAGTATATCTTTCCTTAGGTATGGGGACCAAAACTGTTCACAGTATTCTAGGTGTGGTCTAATTAGTGCCTTGTATAGTTTTCGCAAGACTTCCCTATTTTTATACTCCATTCCCTTTGAAATAAAGGTCAACATTTCAATTGCTTTCCCTATTACCTGCTTAACTTGTATGTTAGCTTTTTGGGATTCATGCACGAGGATTCCCAAATCCCTCTGTGCTGTAGCTTTCTGCAATCTTTCTCCATTTAAATAATATTCAGCTGCTCTATTCTTCCTGCCAAAGTGCATAACCTCACATTTTCCCACATTATATTCCATCTGCCAATTTTTTGCCTACTCATTTAATCTGTCCAAATCCCTCTGTCGACTCCTTGTGTCATCCTCACCACTTGCCTTCCCATCTATTTTATGTGTCATCTGCCAACTTGGCGATAGTACATTCTCTTCCCTCATTTAACTTATTAATATATATTGTAAATAATTGAGGTCCCAGCATTGATCCCTGTGGCACTCCACTAGCTGCAGGTTGCCATCCTGAAAATACCCCCCTTATCCCAAATCTCTCTCTTCTATTACTTAGCCAATCCTCGATCAATGCTAATATACTACCCCCAACACCATGGACTCTTATCTTATTAAGTAGCCTTATATGGGGTACCTTATCAAAAGCCTTTTGGAAATCCAAATATATTACATCTACTGGTTCCCCTTTATCTACCCTGCTTGTTACCTCCTCAAGGAATTCTAATCAATTTGTCAGGCATGATTTCCCCTTCATGAAGCCATGCTGACTCTGCTTGATTATATTATGTATTTCTAAATGCTCTGCTATCACATCCTTTCACAGAATTCACGGAATTGTTACAGTGTAGAACGAGGCCATTCAGCCCACCGTGTCCTCACCGGCTCTTTGAGCATTTTAACCCAGTGCCAATCTTCTGCGTTTTCCCCGTAACCCTGCACATTGTTTCTATTTAAATAATCATCCAATGCTCTCTTGAATGCCTCAATTGAACCTGCCTCCACCACACTTCCAGGCCGTGCATTCCAAACCCTGACTACTCTCTGTGTGAAAAAGTTTTTTCTCACCTCATATTTGCTTCTTTTGCAAAACACTTTAAAACTGTGCCTCCTGGGTCTCGATCCATTTGAGTGGGAACAGTTTCTCCCTGTCTACTTTGTCCAGGCCCCTCATTATTTTGAAAGCTTCTATCAAGTCTCCTCCTCAGCCTCCTTGCCAAGGAAAAACGTCCCAACTTCTCCAATCTTTCCTCATAACCAAAGTATCTCATCCCTGGAACCATTTTCGTAAACCTCTTCTGCACTCTCTCCAGTGCGTTCACATCCTGTAGTGTGGCGCTAGAACTGTACACAATACTCCAGCTGAGGTCTAACCAGTGTCTTATATAAGTTCATCATAACCTCCCTGCTGTTGTGTTCTATGCCCCTATTAATGAAGACAAGAATACTGTATGCTTTGGAAACAGTTCTCTCTACCTGTCCTGCCACCTTTAATGAGTTATGTACATATACACCCAGGTCTCTCTGCTCCTGCACACCTTGGGGAACACCATTGCAAACCTTCTTCTGGCTCGAAAAATACCCATTAACCATTACTCTCTGTTTCCTATCCCTCAGCCAATTTTGTATCCATGTTGCTACTGTCCCTTTTATTCCATGAGCTATAACTTTCCTCACAAGTCTGTTGTGTGACACTGTATCGAAAGTCTTTTAGAAGTCCATACACCACATCAACAGCCTTGCCCTCATCAACCATTTCTGTTACCTCTTCAAAAAGATCCAGAAAATTAACTGGACATGATTTTCCTTTAACAGATCTACGCTGACTCTTTCAAATCAACCCAAATTTTTCCATGTGACTATTAATTCTATCCAAAATAATTGTTTCTAGAAGTTTCCACACCATCGTTAAACCGACTGGTCTGTAATTGCAGGACAGATCTTTACAACCTTTTTGAACAAGGGCGTAATATTTGCAATTCCCCAGTCCTCCGGCACCTCCTTCCCCGAATCCAGGGAACATTGAAAGATTATTCCCAGTGCCTCTGCAATTTCCTCTCTCACTTCCTTCAATATTCTTGGATGCATCTCATCTGGTCCCGGTGCCTTATCAAATTTAAGTACTGACAGCTAATCCAATACCTCCTCCTTATCAATTTTAAGTCCCTCTAGTGACTGAGTTTCCTCCCCTGTCACCATGGCCTGGGCAGCATCTGCCTCATAGGTAAAGACAGATGCAAAGTATTCATTTAACACCTCAGCCATGCCTCTTGCCTCTATGTGTAAATCCCCTTCTTGGTCTCTAATCGGCCCTAATCCTCCTTTTACCAACCTTTTACTATTGATGTGCTTGTAGAATATTTTGGGATTTGCTTTTATATTAGCTGCCAGTTTTTTTTTGGAATCCCTCGTTGCTTCTTGTATTTGCTTTTTCATATCCCTTCTGAACCCTTTGTATTCAGCTTGGTTCTCAATTGTATTTGCTAAGTGACACCTGTCCTAAGCACACTTTTTCTTCTTTAACTGAATTTCTGTCTCCTTTGTGATCCAGGCAGCTCTGGATTTGTTTGTCCTACCCTTCCCTTTTGAGTGAACGTACCTTGACTGTGCCCAAACCATCTCCTCTTTGAAGGTAGCCCATTGTTCAGCTACTGTTTTTCCCACCAACCTTTGGTTCCAGTCCGTCCGGCCCAGCTCCATTCTTGCCCCATTGAAGTCCGCTCTCTGCCAATTGATTATTCTTACTCTGGATTGACCAGTATCCTTTTCCACTGTCATCCTAAACCTTATGATTCAATGATCACTGTCCCCTAAATGTTCCCCCACTGTCACTCTATCTACTTGGCCCACCTCATTCCCAAGAACCAGGTCTAGCAGTGCCTCCTTTCTTGTTGGACCACACTGCTGTAGGAAATTCTCCTGAACACAACCTTGGAACGCTTGTCCCTCGCTGCCCCTTACACTACCACTATCCAAGTTTATATACGGGTAATTAAAGTCCCCATTATCACTACTCTATGGTGTTTACACCTCCATGTAATTCCCTTACAGATTTGTTCCTCTGTATCCTTCCCACTAGCTGGTGGTCTATATATTACACCGAGCAATGTAATTGCTCCCTTCTTATTCCTTAGCTCTATCCAAATCAATTCTGTCCTTGAATCCTCTGACACATCCTCTTTCTCCAGTACTGCAATACTCTCCTTCACCTCTTCCTCTTTCCCTTTCTTATCTTTTCTGAACACTTTGCAACCAGGAGTATTTAGCACCCTGATCTTTCCTTCTTTAAGCCAGGTCTCTGTTATCGCCACAACATCATAATCCCACAAGGCAATCTGTGCTTGTAACTCCCCAATTTTATTAACTATACTCCGTGCATTCACACACATGCAGTGTAACCCTGATTTAGACTTCATTACTTACTCCCTTACTCTAACTCCATCTATTAACTTACTATTCTCTATTTTAGTGCTATCTGCCTCTTCCAAAATTCTGTGCACCCTGGTATTATTTTCTGATATTCTCTCCTGGTTCCCACGTCTCTGCTGAGTTAGTTTAAACCCTCCCCAACAGCACTAGCAAAACGCCCTGCAAGGCATTCAGTCCCGGCTCTGTTTAGATGCAACCCGTCCAGCTTGTCTAGGTGTCATCTCCCCCAGAGCCAGTCCCAGTGTCCCAGGAATCTAAAGCCCTCCCTCCTGCACCATCTTTCCAGCCACACATTCATCTGTCTTATCTTCCTAGTTCTGTGCCCACTGGCATGTGGCACTGGAAGTAATCCGGAGATTACTACTTTAGAGGTCCTGCTTGTTAAATTTCTACCTAGCTCCCTAAATTCCGATTGCAGGACCACATGCCCCTTCCTACCTATGTAGTTAGTACCAATGTGGATCACGACCTCTGGCTGTTCACCCTCCCCCACAAGAATATCCTGCAGCTGTTCTGTGACATCCTTGATCCAAGCACCAGGGAGGCCACAAACTATCCTGGAGTCACGTTGACGGCTGCAGAAACGCCTGTCTGTTCCCCTAAGTAAAGAATCCCCTATCAGCACTGCCCTTCTGCTCTTCTTCCTCCCCTCATGTACAGCTGGGCCACCCATGGTGTCACAGGCTTCACTCTTGCTGCACTCTTCCAAGGATCCATCGCCCTCACCGATATCCAGAATGGAAAACCAGTTAGTAATCGGGACCCCTGGGGACTCCTGCACTACTTTCCTGTTTCTCTTGGACTGCCTCGCGGTCACCCATTCCCTATCTGCCTACTTGCCCCTAACGTGGTGTGACCACCTCTCTGAACGTGCTATCCACGTAGATCTCTGCCTCACGGATGCAGCTCAGTGACTCCAGTCGCTGCTCAAGCTCTGAAACACGGAGCTTAAGCTTGTGCAGCCGGTGACACTTCCTGCACATGGGGCTGGTCTGGGTCACAAGAAGGGTCCACAACTCCCCACATGCGACAGGACAGGTATTCTGCTTGGCTGAGCTGTCCTCCCATGCCTTATCTTTAAACTTTCAAATCACTTAGACTTTTAAATCCTACTTAATAAATCTTACCAAAAAGCACAGTTCCTACTTTTTTCTGAACCTTAGGAATAGAATAAACCGTAAATACTTACTAGATACTCACCAAACAGCTAGTTTCTTCTCCAACCAATCAGATTGCTTCTTTCCTGTGATGTCACAATTTCTTTTATTACTCCCTCTCTTTTTGAAGTCAGCGCGGGTCGGTTCTGAGCAGTTGACAGCTCCGACTCTCTGGCTGCTCCTTCCGCAGGTTAGTGATGTCGGCCGTGCTCCCTTCATCCTATTCTCTTCATGCTCCATTTATCTCCCACACATCCGCCTCTCTGACTGCTCTGCCCAAAGGTGAGTCTTTATAATAGACTGCAACATTTTCCCAATGACAGATGGTAAGCTAACTGGCCTATATTTACCTGTTTTTTTGTCTCCCTCCCTTTTTGAATAAGGCTGTTACATTGGCAGTTTTCCAATCCTCTGGGACTTTTCCAGAATCTAAGGATTCTTGGAAGATTACTACCAGTGCATCCACCATCTCTGTAACTACTTCCTTTAATATCCTAGGATGCAACCCAGGGGACTTATCGACCTTTAGACCCATTGGTTTCCCTATTACTTTTTCTCTGGTGAGTTATTGTATTTATTTCCTCCCCCACTTTTGCCCCATGATTATTTTGTATTTTTGGAATGCTATTAGTGTCCTCTACCATGAAGACTGATGCAAAATATTTATTCTACTCCTCTGCCATTTCCTGGTTCCCCATTATTATTTACCCAGCCTCATTCTCTAAGGCGCCTGTGTTCACTTTGGCCTCTCTTCCTTTTTATATACTTGAAGAAGCTCTTACTGTCCATTTTTATATTACTTGCTAGTTTATCCTCAGAGTTTATTTTCTCCCTCTTAATTATATTTTGGTCATCTTTAGTTGGTGTTTAAAACTTTCCCAATCATCTGGCTTACCACTAATCTTTGCCACGTTGTATGTTTTTTCTTTCAATTTAATAAAATCCTTAACTCCCTTGGTTAACCATGGTTAAGAAAACAGTGAATTACAGACCAGTTAGCCGAACATCTTTAGTAGGGAAAATGCTAGGGTTTATTGTAAAGGATGTGATTAAAGGACACTGGGGGATAACAGGGCACAAGGGGATAAGACAAAATCTACAGAGATCTATGAAGGGAAATCATGTTTAACAAACCTACTGGAGTTTTTTGAGGATGTAACCATCAGAATAGATAAGGGAGAACTAGTGGATGTGGTGTATTTGGATTTTCAGAGAGCTTTTGATAAAGTGTCACATAAGAGTTTAGTGTGCAAAATTAAAGCAGATGGGATTGTGGATAATATATTGGCATGACATTCGCCTTCTTGAATGCTCTATTCAAAAAATGGAACTGCACTCTACCTCGCTGTTCATCTCAAAACTAGTACACATCAAAGCATCCAGACTAGCTGGCTTTAACCCGGTTGAGAAATGGTTATTATTATTGGTTGTTATCCCTTTCCCAGAATCCTTCTTTCTCACTGAGATATAGCTTTGTTGTGAGTCATTGTTATGAGACACCCTTTTGGTAAATCTGAGATATTCAAAAGTCCCAGAGAGAAATTTTAAACAGCGGTCATAACCTATATTTTTTAAATGATATGTTTGAGATGCAACCCTAAATTCAGGTATCAAAACACCAGTTCTCGAGAGATTTTATATTAAACTCAATGAAATAGTTTATTAAGTTACAATACATTAAACACATTTACATGGCTACAAATTACTACGGTCATAACTTTAAGCAAATTCCCAAACTAATCTCCATTAAGGCAACAGCAGCCCATAGACTTAACCAAACACCAGGCAAAGCATTTTCACCTTACAAATTCAAAATGAGGTTCTTTGCACTTTGGTTCCTGTGGAGACAGTTGGAGGCTTACAGCTGCTTTGATCTTACATTACCTTTTCCCTGCACACAGAAAAACTGCTGAAGTTATATCTAGCACAGCTCATTGAATGTAAATTCCCATTGTATCACCAGCCTTTTCTAACAATCAAACCCCTTTCATAGTACCGATTTTATTGGTAATATAAACATATTGCTCGGTCTCTGCTAGCTAGGTGCCAGATTTAATTCGCCTCTTGAATGCTCTGTTCAAAAAATGGAACTGTACTCTACCTCTCTGTTCACGTCTCAAAACTAATACACATCAAAGCACTCAGACTAGCTGGTTTTAATCCAATTAAGATTAAACCTCTGTTTTAAAAGAAAAATATTTTCCAATAATATGTACATTATTTGCTTCATGACCGTCATGAACTATTTTCTTAAATGTCTGCCATTGTTCATCAACCGTCCTTTCTGCTAAATTCCTTTCCCTGTCCACTGCAGCCAACTCTGCCCTCATTCCTTTGTAATTACCCTTATTTAAGTTTAGCACAATTGTTTCTGACCCAAGCTTCTCACTCTCAAACTGAATGCTAAATTCTACCATGTTATGGTCACTGTTTCCTAGGGGATCTTTTACTTTGAGATCATTTATTAAACCTGCCTCATTACACATTACCAGATCCAACATAGCCTGATCCCTGGTTGAATCCATAACATATTGTTCTAGGAAACTGTCCTGACACACTCTATGAATTCTTGCTGGTGGCTACCTCTGCGAATTTGATTTTTGCGATCTACATGAAGATTAAAGTCACCCATCATTAATGTACTGCCTTTTTTACATGCCCTCATTATCTCCTGATTTATTCTCTGCCCCACAGCATAGCTACTGTTAGGGGGTTTATAGACCACTCCCACTAGTGTCATCTCCCCCTTGTTATTTCTTACTTCCACCCATATGGGTTCTACATCAAAGTTTATTATGGAAAATAAAAGCTCATGGTGTAGGGGGTAACCAATTAGCATGGATAGAAGATTAGCTAGCTAACAAAAAATGGGAATGGATTATAAAAACAGGGAAATCTTGCTGGAACTGTACAGGATGTTGATGAGACCTCACCTGGAGTACTGTGCACAGTTTTGGTCTCCTTACTTAAGGAGGGATATACGTGCTTTGGAAGTAGTTCAGAGAAGGTTGGCTAGGCTGATTCCTGAGATGAAGTGCCTATCTTATTAAGAAAGATTGAACAGGTTGAGCCTATGCTCATTGGAGTTTAGAAGAATGAGAGGTCATCTTATTGAAATATACAAAATTCTGAGGGGCTTGACAGGGTTGACTCTCACTGGGTTATGGGTCATAGAAACATAGAAAATAGAAGTAGGAGTAGGTCATTTGGTCCTATGAGCCTGCTCTGCCATTCAGTATGATCATGGCTGATCCTGTATCTCAACGCCATATTCCCGCGCTCTCCCCATACCCCTTGATGCCTTTAGAGTTTGGAAATATATCTATTTCCTTCTTAAATATATTCAGTGTCTTGGCCTCCACAGCCTCTGTGGTAGAGAATTCCACAGGATCACCACCCTGAGTGAAGAAGATTGTCCTTATCTCAGTCCTAAATGGTCTACCCCGTATCCTGAGACTGTGACCCCTTGTTCTAGACCCCCAGCCAGAGGAAATATGCATCCAGTCTGTCCATCCCTGTCAGAATTTTATATGTTTAAATGAGATCCCCCCTCATTCTTCTAAACTCCAGTGAATACAGGCCTAGTCGTCCCAATCTCTCCTTATATGACAATCCTGCCACCCCAGAAATCAGCCTGGTGAATCTTTGCTGCATTCCCTCTAAGGCAATTATATCCTTTCTTATGTAAAGAGATCAAAACTGTACACAATACTCCAGGTGTGTCTGCCCAGGGCTCTGTACAGCTGCAGTAAGGTATCCTTGCTCCTGTACTGAAGTCCTCTTACAATGAAGGCCAACATACCATTTCAGACCTGCTGAGCTTTTCCAGGTATTTTTGTTTTTGTTCCAACATACCATTTGCCTTCTTAACTGCTTGCTGAACCTCCATGCTTGCTTTCAGTGATTGGTGTACAAGGACACCCAGGTCCCTTTGTACATCAACATTTCCCAATCACTCACCATTTAAATAATACTCTGCCATTCTGTTTTTCCTACCAAAGTGGATAACTTCACACTTATCCATGTTATATTGCATCTGCCATGTATTTGCCCACTCACTCAACTTGTCTATATTGCCTCGAAGCCTCTTAACACCTCTTCACCGCTCACATTCCCACCAAGTTTTATGTCATTTGCAAACTTGGAAATATTACATTTGGTTCCCTCATCCAAATCATTGATATATATTGTGAATAGCTGGGGCCCAAGCACTGATCCCTGCGGGGGTACCCCACTAGTCACCACCTGCCACTCTGAAAAAGAACCATTTATTCCTGCTGTCTGTTTTCTGTCTGTTAACCAATTCTTAATCTATGCTAGTATATTACCCCCCATCCCGTGTGCTTTAATTTTGCACACTAACCTCTTATGTGGGACATCATCAAAAGCTTTCTGAAAATCCAAATACACCACATCCACTGGTTCTCCCTTATCTATTCTGCTAGTTATGTGCTCAAAACCTCCAGTAGGTTTGTCAAACATGATTTCCCTTCATAAACCCATGTTGAGTTTGTCTAATCCCGTTGATATTTTCTAAGTGTCCTGTTATCACCTTATTTATAATAGATTCTAGCATTTTCCCCACTAATGATGTTAGGCTAACTGGTCTGTAATTCCCTGTTTCTTCCCTCCCTCCCTCTTTTAAATAGTGGGGTTACATTTGCCACCCTCCAATCTGCCGGGATTATTCCAGAATCTCCAGAATTTTGGAACATGACAACCAACGCATCCACTATTTCCATGGTGTCATGAAGGTAGTAATGCATATACCGTTATTAGAAATTATTTTTAAATTAGATTTGTAGTAGGGTCTGTGTCTGTGGGAGTGAGAGTGTGTGTATGTCTTAATTGAATTAAAGCCAGCTCGTCTGTGTGCTTTGATGTATAGGAGTTTTGAGATGTTAAACAGTAAGGTAGAGGGTACATTTGCATTTTGTTGAATAAACCATTCAAAGACTGGGGGTGAAATCTTGCACTTAGCTAGGAGACGCCAAGCAATATGTTTATATTACTAATAAAATTGGTACTGTGATAGGGGTTTTATTGTTAGAAGAGGTGGAGTTCAAAGGGCTTGGTGATAGAATGAGAATTTGTATTCAAAGGGAAGGCTAGGTATATACAGAAAAAGAGTTTTTTGTGTGTGTGTCAGAGGCATGTCACCTGTAAGCCTACAACTCTCTGTAGAAGATACAAATTGAAAGGAACATCATTTTGAATTCGTAAGATAAAATGTGCTTTGCTTGGTGTCTGTTTAAAGTCTATAGGTTATTGTTGCCTTGGGGAAGATTACCTGGGAGTGATTAATTTGGGGGATTTGTTTAATAGTTGTTATGGTAGTAATTTGTAGACATGTGTATGTGTTTAAATTTGTTGTTAAACTAATAAATGTTTAATTTAATTTATATAAAAAACCTGGAGGCTTGGTGGTTTCATTTCTGAATTCAGAGCTACATCTCAAACTTATCAATTGAAAATATAGGTTATGACAATTGTTTAAAGTTTCCCTCTGGGATTTTAAATAACTCAGCCTTTACCAACTGATGTGTCATGATACATGGCCACCTCTTTTAGTACCCTGGGATGTAGATTATCGCGGCCCTGGGGATTTATCAGCTTGCAGTCCATTAAATTCTCCAGCACTATTTTCTTAGTAATACTAATTTCCTTCAATTCCTCCTTCTCACTAGACCCTTGGTTCCCTCATATTTCTGGGAAGTTATTTGTGTCTTCCTCTGTGAAAACAGAACTAAAGTAGTTGTTTAACTGCTCTGCCATTTCCTTGTTCTCTATTATAAATTCTCCTGTTTCGGACTGTGAGGGACCTACATTTGTCTTCACTAATCCTTTTCTTTTTACATATTTATAGAAGCTTTTACAGTCTGCTTTTATGTTCCTTGCAAGTTTATTCTCATGCTCTATTTTCCACTCTTAGTCAATCTCTTGGTCCTCCTTTGCTGAATTCTAAACTGCTGCCAATCCTCAGGCTTGCTACTTTTTCTTGCAGCTTTATATGACTCCTCTTTGGATCTAATACTATCCTTAATTTCTTTTGTTGGCCATGTTTGGGCTGCTTTTCCTGTGTGCTTTTGCACCAGAAAGGAACGCATAACTATTGCAATGCACACATTCGTTCCTTCATTGCCTGTCTACTGTCATGCCTTTTGAAGAAGTTCTCCAATCTATCTCAGCCAATCTATCACACCTCATACCTTCGTAGTTCCTTTGTTTAGATTTAGGACCCTAGTTTCAGATCAGACTAATCCATTTTCCATCCTAATGGAGAATTCTATCACGTTATGGTCACTGTTCCCTAAAGCACCCCGTACAACAAGATTATTAATTAGCCCCTTCTCATGGCACAATACCAAATCCAGGATAGTCTGTTCCCTAGTCGGTTCCTCTATGTACTGGTCCATAAAAACATCTTGTACACACTCCAGGACCTCATCTGGCACAGTATCATTGCTAATTTGGTTTGCCCAGTCTATATGTATATTAAAGTCACCCATGATTACTGTAGCACCCTTGTTACATGCATCTCTCATTTCCTGTTTAATGCCATCCCCTACCTTACCATTATCATTTGGGGGCCTATAGACAACTCCCACTAATGATTCCCACCCCTTGTTGCTTCTTCGCTCCACCCAGACTGATTCTACACCTAGATTTTCTGAGCCATTATCCTCCCTCACTATTGGACCGATATCATTCTTAACTAACAATGCCATGATACCTCCTTTTCCTTTTAGCCTGTTCTTCCTAAATATCGAGTAACCTTGGATATTCAGTTCCCAGCCTTGATCACCCTGCAGCCATGTCTCCGTAATCACAATCATACTGTACCTGTTTACATCTATTTGCACTGTTAAGTTGTCCACCATATTGTGAATGCTCCATGCATTCAGATATAGTGCCTTTAGACTTGTCTACTTTTAACAGTTTTACACTTTTTTTTGTACTATGGCCCTATTTGCTCCTAGCCCTAGTTTCCTCAGCCTTCCACTTTGCTTTGTACTTTCCTGTCTTTCATTCCTATCTTTGTTTTGGTCTCTTGTGTCTCCCTGCTCAGGTTCCCATCCCACTGCCACTCTTGTTTAAATCCTCCCCCACAGTTCCTGCAAATACCTCTGCAAGGATATTGGTCCCGGTCCTGCTGGGGTGCAACCCGTCCAGCTTGTACAGGTCCGATCTTCTCCAGAATCAGTCCCAATGCCTCAGGAATCTAAATCTCTCTTCCTACATCATCTCTCCAGCCACACATTCGTCTGGTCTATTCCCCTATTCCTGATCTTGCATGTGGCACTGGGAGTAATCCTGAGATTACTACCTCTGAGGTCCTGCTTTTTAATTTATTTCCTAGCTCCCTATATGCTGCTTTCAGGACCTCATTCCTCTTTCTACTTATGTCATTGGTACCAATATGGACCACGACCTCTGGCTGTTCACCCTCCCACTTTAGTGTGCCCTGCACACATGACTGTCACTGGGTTCCACATGCACTGACTGTCACTGGGGTGCAGGTTCCCCACACGCTGACTCTCACTGGGTTATGGGTTCCACACACACTGACCCTCACTGGGTTAGGGGTCACACACACACACACACACACACACACACACACACACACACACACACACACTCAATGGGATACAGTTCCACACACGCTGATTCTCACTGGGTCAGGGGTCCCACACACACTCACACCCAATGGGGTACAATTCCACACACGCTGATTCTCACTGGGTTAGGGGTCCCACACACACTCACACCCAATGGGGTACAATTCCACACACGCTGATTCTCACTGGGTTAGGGGTCCCACACACACTGATTCTCACTGGGGTGCAGGTTCCACACACACTGACCCTCACTGGGTTAGGGGTCCCACACACACTGACTCTCAATGGGGTACGGGTCCCACACACACACTCACTGGGGTACAGTTCCACACACAATGACTCTCACTGGGGTACAGTTCCACACACACTATCTCTCACTGGGGTACAGTTCCACACACACTGACTCTCAGTGGGGTACAGCTCCACACACGCTGATTCTCACTGGGCTACAGTTGCACACACGCTGATTCTCACTGGGGTACAGTTCCACACACACTGACACTCACTGGGGTACAGTTCTACACACACTGGCTCTCACTGGGGTACAGTTCCACACACACTGACTCTCACTGGTGTACGGCTCCACACATACTGACACTCACTGGGGTCCAGGTTCCACACACACTGACTCTTACAGGGCTGCAGCCTATGACACACATGAAGCTGGAGGACTGTAGCTGCAGTGGGGGAATGTGTGTGTTGCTTCCATTGTGTGTCTCATGACTCAGTTCTGCTGTCACCTGCATCTGTTCTGTAACCAACACTTTGTTCTGGGGGGAAGGAGAACATATTTTGAGCTTTGTTTGTGCTATGTATGGGATGAATGGGTAAAGCTCAGCCAGGAATGAGTCTCTTTGTTGTAAATCGTCCTGTCTACTCTGTGCTTTCAGGTGGGAAGTCAGTGACAATGAGTGGAACAATAGACCCTACAAACCCCGAGCCGGTGGGTGACTCTCGCAAGCGGAGGGTATCTCCATGTGACTCTGTGGGACACAGGTAGGGAATGAAGGGGCAGAGTCACTAACTCTGAGGATGATGGTGCCGACATGTTTTGAGAAGATGATGAAATTGATGAAACGTTTGGGTTATTTCAGGGAGCAGAGAGATTCAGCAGTTCAGGTTCACAGAACATTAAAAACAGCTCAAGTGGGTAAGGCTGTGAAAAAATGGAATACTGGGATTTATGGAATATAAAGGTTGAGCTGTAATTTTAGATGCATATAAAACCTTACTCAGATAATTGTTGGTGTGCAATTTTGGACTCCACACAATGGGGGCATGCGGAGAGGCAACAGCAAAGTAATTAAGGTTGTACCTGGTATTAGGAAACATAAATACAGAAGAATCAGGGCTGGTTTAATTAGAACAAAGGGACTTAGAGGATGATTTAACAGAAATACTTTAAAAAAATTATGAAGGGATGGAACAGAGTATGGAGACAGAATGTTTCCGGTCTAGATTTGGGGACATAGGTACAACGTTAAACCCAAGAGATTTAAGACAGGGAACAGGATGAACTGACCGAGAGTTAATGATGTGGAATTCACTGTTGAGCTAGTGGGCCACACAACAGGAATGGCTGGCTCCATCCTGGCCAGTACTGGCTTTGTTGACCTGAACCAGGACATCAGCAGCTAAAGTAGAATAAAAACAGAAATGCTGGAAATGCTCAGCAGGTCTGGCAGCATCTGTGGAGAGAGAATCAAGAGTTAACGTTTCGAGTCTGTATGACTTCATCAGAGTCATTTCAGATTTCCAACATCGGCAATATTTTGCTTTTATCAGCAGCTAATGTAGAGCTGGCTGCCTTTAGAGAGAGGGAGAGAGAGGGAGAGAGAGGGAGAGAGAGGGAGAGAGAGGGAGAGAGAGGGAGAGAGAGGGAGAGAGAGGGAGAGAGAGGGAGAGAGAGGGAGAGAGAGGGAGAGAGAGGGAGAGTGAGGGAGAGTGAGAGAGAGAGAGAGGGAGAGTGAGGGAGAGTGAGGGAGAGAGAGGGAGAGAGAGGGAGAGAGAGGGAGAGTGAGGGAGAGTGAGGGAGAGAGAGGGAGAGTGAGGGAGAGAGAGGGAGAGAGAGGGAGAGTGAGGGAGAGTGAGGGAGAGAGAGGGAGAGAGAGGGAGAGAGAGGGAGAGTGAGGGAGAGAGAGGGAGAGTGAGGGAGAGTGAGGGAGAGTGAGGGAGAGTGAGAGAGAGAGAGAGAGAGAGAGAGGGAGAGTGAGGGAGAGAGAGGGAGAGAGAGGGAGAGAGAGGGAGAGAGGGGAGAGAGAGGGAGAGAGAGGGAGAGAGAGGGAGAGAGAGGGAGAGAGAGGGAGAGTGAGGGAGAGAGAGGGAGAGAGAGGGAGAGAGATGGAGAGAGAGGGAGAGAGAGGGAGAGAGATAGAGAGAGTGGGAGAGAGATAGACAGTGGGAGAGAGATAGAGAGAGGGAGAGAGATGGAGAGACAGGGAGAGAGAGGGAGAGAGAGGGAGAGAGAGGGAGAGGGAGGGAGAGGGAGGGAGAGTGAGGGAGAGTGAGGGAGAGAGAGGGAGAGAGAGGGAGAGAGAGGGAGAGAGAGGGAGAGAGAGAGAGAGAGAGGGAGAGAGAGGGAGAGAGAGGGAGAGAGAGGGAGAGAGATAGAGAGAGATAGAGAGAGAGAGAGAGGAGACCCCCCCCGAGAGAGGATTCTCCCCCCGGAGCCCCCCCCCCCCCCCCCCCCTTTCCCCCCCACTTCCCCCCCCCCCCCCCCCCCCCCCCCCCCCCCCCGCCCCCCCCCCCCCCCTTTCCCGCCCCCCCCCCCCCCCCCAACCCCCCCCCGAACCCCCCCCCCCCCCCCCCCCCCCCCCCCCCCCTCCCCCCCCCCGCCCCCCCCCCCCCCCCCCCCCCACCCCCCCCCCCCCCCCCCCCCCCCCCCCCCCCCCCCCCCCCCCCCCCCCCCCCCCCCCCCCCCCCCCCCCCCCACCCCCCCCCCCCCCCCCCCCCCCCCCCCCCCCCCCCCCCCCTCCCCCCCCCCCCCCCCCCACCCCCCCCCCCCCCCCCCCCCCCCCCCCCCCCCCCCCCCCCCCCCCCCCCCCCCCCCTCCCCCGCCCCCCCCCCCCCCCCCCCCCCCCCCCTCCCCCCCCCCCCCCCCCCCCCCCCCCCCCCCCCCCCCCCCCCCCCCCCCCCCCCCCCCCCCCCCCCCCCCCCCCCCCCCCCCCCCCCCCCCCCCCCCCCCCCCCCCCCCCCCCCCCCCCCCCCCCCCCCCCCCCCCCCCCCCCCCCCCCCCCCCCCCCCCCCCCCCCCACCCCCCCCCCCCCCCCCCCCCCCCCCCCCCCCCCCCCCCCCCCCCCCCCCCCCCCCCCCCCCCCTCCCCCGCCCCCCCCCTCCCCCCGCCCCCCCCCCCCCTCCCCCGCCCCCCCCTCTCCCCCGCCCCCCCCACCTCTCCCCCGCCCCCACCTCTCCCCCGCCCCCCACCTCTCCCCCGCCCCCCACCTCTCCCCCGCCCCCACCTCTCCCCCGCCCCCACCTCTCCCCCGCCCCCACCTCTCCCCCGCCCCCACCTCTCCCCCGCCCCCACCTCTCCCCCGCCCCCACCTCTCCCCCGCCCCCACCTCTCCCCCGCCCCCACCTCTCCCCCGCCCCCACCTCTCCCCCGCCCCCACCTCTCCCCCGCCTCCCCCGCCTCTCCCCCTCCCCGGGCAGGACGCTCACCTGTCCTTTTGCAATAGATACTTTCGGGCAGGAGCTTGTTGATGCATCCGTGAGGTGCAAGGCTTGTGACTGGCAAGGATTGACGATTCACTCTCTTATAGTGCAGACAAACGGCGGCGGGAACAGGAGAGCCGGTACATTGAAGATCTGGCAGAATTACTGTCCGCCAATCTCAGTCACATTGACAGCCTGAGTGTGAAACCTGACAAATGCAGAATTCTCCGCAAAACGGTCCAGCAGATTCAGTTCATCAAAAGAATGGAACAAGGTAAAACATGCAGTCTGTGTGTGTGTGTGAGAGGCTGTGTATCTGTGTGTGTGTGAGAGAGAGAGAGGGGGCATGTACCGCGCGTGTGAGGGGGCAGCATACTGTGCGTGTGTGAGAGAGAGAGAGGCCGCGTACCGCACGTGTGAGAAAGAGGGGGCCGCGTACCATGCGCATGGGAGAGTGTGTGAGGGGGGAATGGGGGCTATGAACTGCACGTTTGAGAGAGAGGGGAGGAGTGGGCCGTGTACCGCGCGTGTGAGAGAGAGAGGGGCTGCGTACCATGTGTATGAGAGAGAGGGTGAGCCATTTACCGTGTGGGGGAGAGAGGGGGTCCGTGTACCATACATGTGAGAGAGTGGGGGGCCATATACTGCGCATGTGAGAGAGAGGGGCCGCATACCACGTGTGAGAAAGAGGGGGCCACTTACCGAATGTTTGGGAGGTAGAAGGGCAGCATACCGCGCTGTGTGAGAGGGTTCCATGTACCATGTGTGACAGTGTGAGAGAGGGGCTGTGTACTGTGCCTGTGAGAGAGAGAGGGAAAGACTGTATACCGCGTGGCAGAGAGAGAGAGAGAGAGGGGGGCCTTGTACTGTGTCAGTGAGAGAGAGAGGGGCCGTGTACAGCGTGTGTGTAAGAGAGGGGCCATGTACCACGCGTGTGAGAGAGAGAGGGGGCTGTGTACTGCGTGTGTAAGAGAAAGAGGGAGGGGCCATGTACCGTGTATGAATGAGAGGGAGAGAGGGGCCCTTTTCTGCGTGTGTAAGCGGGAGAGAGACCATGTACCATGTGAGAGATAGGGAAGGGCCGTGTACTGTGCATGTGAGAGAGAGAGGGGCTGTGCACTGCACTTGTGTGAGAGAGAAAGGGGCCATCTACCGTGCGTGTGTGAGAGAGAGAGAAAGAGGGGCCGTGTACTGCGGGTCAGAGGGGGGGGGCCGCATACAGCATGTGTGTGCAAGAGAGAGAGAGGGGCTGCGTACTGCGCGCCAGATAGAGAGTGGGGCCGTGTACCGCGAGAGAGAAAAGGCAGAACCGTGTACCGCGCAGGCGAGAGAGGGCAGGGATGTGTACCGCACGCCAGAGAGAGAGCGGTGCCATGTACCGCGAGAGAGAAAAGGCGGAGCCGTGTACCGCGCAGGCGAGAGAGGGCAGGGATGTGTACCGCGCGCCAGAGAGAGAGCGGTGCCATGTACCGCGAGAGAGAAAAGGCGGAACCGTGTACCACGCAGGCGAGAGAGGGCAGGGATGTGTACCGCGCGCCAGAGAGAGAGCGGTGCCGTGTACCGCGAGAGAGAAAAGGCGGAGCCGTGTACCGCGCAGGCGAGAGAGGGCAGGGATGTGTACCGCGCGCCAGAGAGAGAGCGGTGCCGTGTACCGCGAGAGAGAAAAGGCGGAGCCGCGTACCACGCATGCGAGAGAGGGCGGGGCTGTGTACTTGCATGCACGAGAGAGAGCGGGTCAGCATACCACATGTGCAAGAGAGAGAGAGCGGGGCTGTGTACCGCGCATGCCTGAAAGAAGGGCCGCGTACTGTGTACGCAAGAGAGAGTGGGGCTGCGTACCGCGCACCAGAGAGAGAGTGGGGCTGCGTACCGCGCACCAGAGAGAGAGTGGGGCTGCGTACCGCGCACCAGAGAGAGAGCGGGGCTGCGTACCGCGCACCAGAGAGAGAGTGGGGCCGCGTACCGTGAGAGAGAAAAGGCGGGACCGCGTACCGCACACGCGAGAGAGTGCAGGGCCGTGTACCGCGTGCAAGAGAGAGAGCGGGGCTGTGTACCGCATGTGTGTGTGTGAGTGAGAGAGAGGGAGGGAAGGGGAGCCGTATAACACGTGTGTGAGAGAGAGAGAGAGGAGCCGTGTACCGCACATGTGAAAGAGAGATAGAGAAAGAGGGGTTGTGTACCGTGTGTGTGAGAAAGAGAGAGACGAGCCGTGTACCATGCGCGTGGGAGGGTGGGGGTAGATGGGGGCCGTGTACTGCGAGTGTGAAAGAGATATGCCATGTAAAGCGCATGTGAGAGAGAGAGGGGCTGTACACTCTGTGAGAGGGAGGGGTCCGCGTACCACATGTGTGAGAAAGGGGCCTCATAGTGCACATGTATGAGAGAGAGCTGCGTACCACGCGTGAGTGAAAGAGAGGGGCCTCGTACCACATGTGTAAGAAAGGGGCCTCATACCGCGCATTTGTGAAAGAGAGGGCTGCGTACCACGCGTGAGAGACAGGGGGCTGCGTACTGTGTATGAAAGAGAGGTGCCGCATACCACGGGTGTGAGAGAGAAAGAGGGGGGGCTGCCGTGTAACGTGCATGCGTGAGAGAGAGAGAGACAGAGGCCAAGTACCGCACGTTTCAGAATGCCTGCGTATCTGAAGGGGTTCTCTGCAGCCTTTGTAGAGACTCACTGCCCCCAGTGTATGTCTTAATCCCCGATGTCGGCTGGGTACTCTCTGGTGTTTCCTCATTTATTATCAATATTGTTTCTTCTCTACAGAGAAGGCAGCACAAACAGAAGATGAGGTTCAGAAGTCCGACATCTCATCCAGCAGTCAATCCCTCATTGAGAAGGACACCCTAGGTCCACTTCTTCTAGAGGTATGGGCAGATTATTGACTTACATAAGGGGCCCTTGTAAAGCATCACCAATCAGAGAATCTAGACTTCACTGGACTGATATTAATTTAGGGTAGAAATGGAGGACTGGATAGGCTCAGTAATGGTGGGATGTGTGGGGTTGGGAGAAAACAGCATTTGTGGAGTTGTGGCGGGGAGACACTGTGTTAGTGGGTCAGGTCCCACTGCTCCTGCATCCTGAAGGCTTTGGGTTGGGGGCACTGTGTCATATTTCTGTGTGTGGAGTCATGCAGAATGCGTAAGTGAGTGAGGTGTGTGTGGGGAGGGGATGTTGGGGAAAGTTGTTAGATGTGGACCCCAGTCCTCTTGCGTACTGAAATGTTTGGGATGGGGGTGGGTTGTGGGTGTGGTTTTTAAAAAATTCGTTTGAGACCTGGCATCGCTGGCTAGGCCAGCATTTATTGCCCATCCCTAATTGCCCTTGAGAAGGTGGCGGTGAGGTGAGAGTGACTGCCCTTGACATCAAGACCACATTTGACCGAGTGTGGCATCAAGGAGCCCTGGCAAAACTGAAGTCAATGGGAATCAGGGGGAAAACTCTTCGCTGGTTGGAGTCATACCCAGCACAAAGGAAGATCGTTGTGATTGTTGAAGGTCAGTCATCTCAGCTCCAGGACATCACTGCAGGAGTTCCTCAGGGTAGTGTCCTCGGCCCAACCATCTTCAGCTGCTTCATCAATGACTTTCCTTCTATCATAAGGTCAGAAGTGGGTATGTTTGCTGATGATTGAAAAATGTTCAGCTCCTCAGATACTGAAGCAGTCCATGTCCAAATACAGCAAGACCTGGACAATATCCAGGCTTGGATTGACAAGTGGCAAGTAACATTCACATCGTATAAGTGTCAGGCATTGACTATCTCTAACAAAAGAGAATCTAACCATCACCCCATGACATTACCATCACTGAATCCCCCACTATCAACATCCTGGGGGTTACTGTTGATTAGAAACTGAACTGGACTAGCCATATAAATACTGTGCCTACAAGTGCAGGTCAGAGGCTAGGAATCCTGCAACAAGTAACTCACCTCCTGACTCCCCAAAGCTTGTCCACCATCGACAGGGAACAAGTCAGGAGTGTGATGGAATACTCTCCACTTGCCTGGATGAGTGCAGCTCCCACAACACTCAAGAAGCTTGACAATGTCCAGGACAAAGCAGCCTGCTCGATTGGCACCAGTTACACAAACTATTGGAGAAAGTTCTGAAGGAGAGTATCTATCTCCACTTGGAGAGGCAAGGTTTGATCAGGGATAGTCAGCATGGCTTTGTCAGAGGGAGGTCATGCCTAACAAATTTGATTGAATTTTTTAAGGGGGTGACCAGGTGTGTAGATGAGGGGAGTGCAGTTGATGTAGTTTATATGGATTTCAGCAAAGCCTTTGACAAGGTCCCACATGGGAGACTTATAAAGAAGGCAAATGCACATGGGATACAGTGTAATTTGATAAGGTGGATTCAAAATTGGCTTAGTTTTAGGAGACAGGGTGATGACAGAAGGATGCTTTAGTGACTGGAAGCCAGTGTCCAGTGGCGTACCACAGGGATCTGTGCTGGGTTCCCTATTATTTGTCATTTATATAAACGACATAGATGACTATGAGGGGGGTAGGATTAGTAAGTTTGCAGATGACACAAAGATCGGCCGGGTGGTTAACAGTGAGGTTGAGTGTCTTTAGGTACAGGAAGATATAGACGGGATGGTCAAATGGGCAGGTAAGTGGCAGATGGAAATTAATCCCGAAAAGTGTGAGGTGATACACTTTGGAAGAAGTAAATTTGACAAGGAGGTATTCAATGAATGGCATGACGCTAGGAAGTTCTGAGGAACAAAGGGATCTTGGCGTGTGTGTCCATAGATCTCAACACAGAGGGGCATGTTAGTGGGGTGGTGAAAAAGGCATATGGGACTCTATGCCTTGATTGATAAAGGCAAGATTGCAAAAGTAGGGAGGTCATGTTGGAGTTGTATAGAACCTTGGTGAGGTCACAGCTGGAGTACTGTGTGCAGTTCTGGTCACCACATTATAGGAAGGATGTGATTGCACTGGAGGGGGTGCAGAGGAGATTCACCGGGATGTTGCCTGGGATGAAACATTTAAGTTATGAAGAGAGGTTGGATAGACTTGGGTTGTTTTTGTTGGAGCAGAGAAGACTGAGGGGTGACCTGATGGAGGTGTACAAGATTATGAGGGGCATGGACAGGGTGGATAGGGAGCAGCTATTCCCCTTAGTTGAAGGGTCAGTCACAAGGGGGCATAAGTTCAAGATGAGGGGCAGGAGGTTTAGGGGGGATGTGAGGAAAAACCTTTTTACCCAGAGGGTGATGACGGTCTGGAATGCGCTGCCTGGGAGGGTGGTGGAGGTGGGTTGCCTCACATCCTTTAAAAAGTCCCTGGATGAGCACTTGGCTCATCATAACATTCAAGGCTATGGGCCAAGTGCTGTTAAATGGGATTAGGTAGGTAGGTCAGGTATATCTCACGTGTCGGTGCAGACTCGATGGGCCGAAGGGCCTCTTCTGCACTGTGTGATTCTGTGATTCACTCCCTCCACCACCGCCGCAAAATGGCAGCAGTGTGTACCATGTAGAAGATGCAGTACAGAAACTCACCAAGGCTCCTTGGACAGCATGATAACTACCATCTAGAAGGACAAGGGCAGCAGATAGGTGGGAACACCACCGCCTGGATGTTCCCCTCCAAGCCACTCATCATCCTGACTTGGAAATATATCATCGTTCCTTCACTGTCGCTGGGTCAAAATCCTGGAACTTATACTCTAACAGCACTGTGGGTGTACCTACACCCCAGGGACTGCATGGCATTGTGTGAGTGGGGGTGTGTGGTGGGTTGAGGGTGTGGGTGGGAGTGGGAGATGTGGGTTTGTGACTGGGTTGAGGTTATGACTGGGATTGGGGGTTAGTGTAGGTGAGAGTGGGTCTGTGGTTAGATGTGGGGGTGCGAATGGAAGTGGGGTGGGGGTGGGGTTGTGAGTTGGGGTTTGGTGTTGGGGTGGGTGTGTGTGAGTGCCTCACTGTTCCTGTGTACTGAAGGCTTTCTGCTTTGTGCAGGCTTTGGATGGGTTTTTCTTTGTGGTGAATGGTGAGGGCCGCATCATGTTTGTCTCAGAGAACGTCACCAATTACCTGGGATACAAACAAGAGGAGCTGATGAACACCAGCGTCTACAGTATCCTGCACCTCGGCGATCATACTGAGTTCGTTCGCAACCTACTGCCCAAGTCCATGGGTAAGATATTATCCTCCTACACAATCTGCATTACTTCTTGGGCAGGACAAAGGGGTAAGTGAGATCTGTGGCAGCAGAATAGTTCACCATGCAGCCATTATTACCAGAAGGACAAGGGGAGACTGCTCAATGTATCACTCACCTCTCTATCAGAAACCCCAGACTAGACACTTGAAGACATCATTTAGGCAGCACTCCTTAGTGTCATTACTGAGGGAGCACTGCACTGTCGGAAGGTCAGTACTGAGGGAGTGCAGCACTGGTGGAGGGTCAGTACTGAGGGAGCACTGCATGGGGGTGGGGAAGATCAGTACTGAGGGAACACTGCACTGTCGGAGGGTCAGTACTGAGCGAGTGCTGTTAAACTGGAGGGTCAGGACTGAGGAAGTACACATTATTGGAAGGTCAGGACTGAGGAAGTACACATTATTGGAAGGTCAGGACTGAGGAAATGCTTTATTATCGGAGGGACACTACTGAGGGGGTGCTGCACTGTCGGAGGATCAGTACTGAGGGAGTGCGGCACTATTGGAGGGTCAGGACTGAGGGAATGTGGCACTATTGGATGGCCAGTACTGAGGGAGTGCCATGCAATTGGAGGGTCTGCTTGGCCAAATCATACTGAACCATCTCTGCATCCTCCTCACAGCTCACCCTCCCACCCAGCTTTGTGTCATCTGCAAGTTTGGAGATATTACATTTAGTTCCCTCATCTAAATCATTAATATATATTGTGTATAGCTGGGATCCCTGCAGTGCCCCACTAGTCACTACCTGCCATTCGTAAAAAGACCCGTTTATTCCTACTCTTTATTTCCTGTCTGCCAACCAGTTTTGTATCCATCTCAATACACTACCCCCATCCCATTTAATTTTACACACTAATCTCTTTGTCGAAAGCCTTCTGAAAGTGCAAATAAACCACATCCATTGGCTCCCCTTCATCAACACTACTAATTACATCCTCAAAAAATTCCAGTAGATTTGTCAAGCATGTTTCCCTTTCGTACACCCATGCTGTCTCTGTCCGTTTCAGCCACTGTTTTCCAAGTGGTCAGCGATCAAATCTTTTATAATGGACTCAAGAATTTTCCCCATGACTGACGTCAAGCTGATTGGTCTATAATTCCCTGTTTCTCTTTACCTCCCTTTTTAAATAGCGGGGTTACATTAGCTACCTTCCAATCTGTAGGAACTGTTCCAAGTCTATAGAATCTCGGAAGATGACCACCAATGTATCCACTACTCTGGGATGTAGATTATCAGGCCCTGGGGATCTTTTGGCCTTCAATCCCATCAATTTCCCCAACACCATTTCCCTACTAGTACTGATTTCTTTCAGTTCCTCTGAACTAAACCCTGTGTTCCCCAACATTTCTGGTATGTTATTTGTGTCCTCCTTTGTGAAGACAAAACCAAAGTATGTATTTAGTTGGTCATCCACTTCTTTGTTCCCCATTATAAATTCCCTTGTTTCTGACTGTAAGGGACCTACATTTGTCTTCACCAATCTTTTTCTCCTCACATACCTATAGAAACTTTTACAGTCAGTTTTTATGTTCCCCGCAAGCTTACTCTTCTACTCTATTTTTCCCTTCTTAATCAAACCCTTGGTCCTCCTTTGCTGAATTCTAAAGTGCTCCCAATCCTCAGGTCTGTTGTTTTTCTGGCCAATTTGTATGCCTCTTCCTTGGATCTGATACTGTCTCTAATTTCCCTTGTAAGCCATGGTGTGGCCACCTTTCCTGTTTTACTTTTGTGCCAGACAAGAATAAACAATTGTTGCAGTTCACCTGTGCGCTCTTTGAATGTTTGGCATTGCCTACCCACCGTCATCCCTTTAAGTAACGTTTCCCAATCATGCCTCATACCATCGTAGTTTCCTTTATTAAGATTCAGGACCCTAGTCTCAGAATCAACTATGTCACTCTCCATCTTGATGAAGAACTCTATCATATTATGGTCGCTCATCCCCAAGGGGCCTCGCACAACTAGATTGCCAATTATTCCTTTCTCATTACACAAAACCTAGTCTAGGATGGCATGTCCTGTAGTTGGTTCCTCGAGGTATTGGTCCAGAAAAACATCCCGTATACACTCCAGGAATTCCTCCTCTACGCTATTGTTATTAATTTGATTTGCCCAATCTATATGCAGGTTAAAGTCACCCATAATTACAGATGTTCCTTTATTACATGCGTGTCTAATTTCCTGTTTAATGCTATTCCCAACATCACCACTACAGTTTGGGGGTCCATATACCATCCCCACTAATGTTTTTTGTCCCTTAATGTTTCTCAGCTCTACCCAAACAGATTCCACATCATCGGAGCTAATATCTTTCCTCACTATTGCGTTAGTTTCCTTTTTAACCAGTAATGCAACTCCACCACCTTTTCCTTTTTGTCTGTCCTTCCTAAATAGTGAATACCCCTGGATGTTCAGTTCCCGACCCTGGTCACCCTGCAGCCATGTCTCTGTAATCCCGACTATATCATACCTGTTTACATCTATCTGCACGGTTAATTCATCCACTTTATTGCGAATGCTCCTTGTGTTAAGGCACAAAGCCTTAAGGCTTGTCTTTTTAACATTACTTGTCCCATTCCCCTATTTTTCACTGAGGCCCTGTTTGATTCTTGCTCTTGATTTCCCTGCCCATCACTTTTCTCATTCCCCTTTCTGTCTTTTGTTCTTGTCCTTGATTCCCCCCTCCTCTGACTCCTTGCATAGGTTCCCATCCCCCAGCCATTTTAGTTTAAATCCTCCCCAACCACTCTGGCAGATATTCCCCGAGGACATCAGTCCCTGTCCTGCCCAGGTGTAACCCGTCCAGTTTGTACTGATCCCATCTCCCCCAGAACCAGTCCCAATGTCCCAGGAATCTGAAACCCTCTCCCTCACACCATCTCTTCAGCCACGTATTCATCCAATATATCCTGCTACTCCTACTCTGACTGGCATGTGGCACTGATAGTAACCCTGAGATCACTACCTTTGAGGTCCTACTTTTCAACTTACTTCCTAACTCCCTATATTCTGTTTTTAGGACCTCATGCCTTTTTTTACCAATGTCGTTTGTACCAATGTGTACCACGACAACTGGCTGTTCACCCTCCCCCTTCAGAATGTCCTCTAGACGCTCTGAGACATCCTTGACCCTAGCACCAGGGAGGCAACGTACCATCCTGGAGTCTCGTTTGCAGCCACAGAAGCACTTATCTATTCCCCTTACAATTGAATCCCCTATAACTATTACATTCCCAAACTTTTTACTCCTCCCCTGTGCAGCAGAGCCAACCGTGGTGCAACAAATTTGGCTGTTGCTGCTTTCCCCTGAGAGGCCATTCCCCCCAACAGTATCCAAAGTGGTATATCTGTTTTGCAGGGGAATCGCCACAGGAGATTCCTGCATTGCCTGCCTAGTCCTCTTGCTCTGCCTGGTGGTCACCCATTCCCTTCCTGCCTGTGGACTCTTAGCCTGCGGTGTGACCACCTCTCTATACGTGCTATCCACAATACTCTCCGCCTTGCGGATGCTCCACCGTGTCCCCAGCTGCCACTCCAGCTCCGAAACCCAGGCTTCCAGGAGCTGCAGCTGGAGACACTTCCCACACACATGCTGGCCCCGGGCACTGGAAATGTTCCCGGCTTCCCACATAGAGCAGGAGGACCACACCACGGCTTTGCGCTCTCCTGCCATGACTTACCCCTTTTAAATTAAATTAAACCTTTTGGAAGATACTTCATATCAAATCATATCAATTACTCCATGGCCCTTCTTCCCTGCTCCTCATTGTTACAGAATATAGCCCTTACTAACGATGAACCACAAAATAAGACCTTAAAAACTGTAAGTGATAAAACTAGTAAATACTTACCCAACCGTACTCATGATACTCAAAGGATCACCTCATTCCCTCCTCTTTTAACTCTCTCAGTCACCAAACTCCAACTTAAGCACTCTACTGCAGCCCAAAGCAGCACTCTAGGGCAGACAAAGTCAGCACTGTAAGATGACCTGTTTTTATACTCTCTGAATCTTGCCTCTGAAAACCTGTTTAAGCCAGTTATCTAATTAACTAGTTGTAGCTGCAAGCAGAGCCTGTATAAACCCCACAGCCTGTCTAAAACTCACCTTCTTCCAACCCAAACAGCAACTTTTAATTAATTACTGGAGGATCCAGAGTACTGAGGGAGTGCTGTTCAATTGGAGGGTCAGTACTGAGGGAGTGCTGTTCAATTGGAGGGTCAGTACTGAGGGAGTGCTGTTCAATTGGAGGGTCAGTACTGAGGGAGTGTTGTTCAATTGGAGGGTCAGTACTGAGGGAGTGCTGTTCAATTGGAGGGTCAGTACTGAGGGAGTGCTGTGCTTTTGGAGGGTCAGTACTGAGGGAGTGCTGTGCTTTTGGAGGGTCAGTACTGAGGGAGTGCTGTGCTTTTGGAGGGTCAGTACTGAGGGAGTGCTGTGCTTTTGGAGGGTCAGTACTGAGGGAGTGCTGTGCTTTTGGAGGGTCAGTACTGAGGGAGTGCTGTGCTTTTGGAGGGTCAGTACTGAGGGAGTGCTGTGCTTTTGGAGGGTCAGTACTGAGGGAGTGCTGTGCTTTTGGAGGGTCAGTACTGAGGTAGTGCTGTGCTTTTGGAGGGTCAGTACTGAGGTAGTGCTGTGCTTTTGGAGGGTCATTACTGAGGGAGTGCTGTGCTTTTGGAGGGTCAGTACTGAGGGAGTGCTGTGCTTTTGGAGGGTCAGTACTGAGGGAGTGCTGTGCTTTTGGAGGGTCAGTACTGAGGGAGTGCTGTGCTTTTGGAGGGTCATTACTGAGGGAGTGCTGTGCTTTTGGAGGGTCAGTACTGAGGGAGTGCTGTGCTTTTGGAGGGTCAGTACTGAGGGAGTGCTGTGCTTTTGGAGGGTCAGTACTGAGGGAGTGCTGTGCTTTTGGAGGGTCATTACTGAGGGAGTGCTGTGCTTTTGGAGGGTCAGTACTGAGGGAGTGCTGTGCTTTTGGAGGGTCAGTACTGAGGGAGTGCTGTGCTTTTGGAGGGTCAGTACTGAGGGAGTGCTGTGCTTTTGGAGGGTCAGTACTGAGGGAGTGCTGTGCTTTTGGAAGGTCAGTACTGAGGGAGTGCTGTGCTTTTGGAGAGTCAGTACTGAGGGAATGCTGTGCTTTTGGAGGGTCAGTACTGAGGGAGTGCTGTGCTTTTGGAGGGTCAGTACTGAGGTAGTGCTGTGCTTTTGGAGGGTCAGTACTGAGGGAGTGCTGTGCTTTTGGAGGGTCAGTACTGAGGGAGTGCTGTGGTTTTGGAGGGTCAGTACTGAGGGAGTGCTGTGCTTTTGGAGGGTCATTACTGAGGGAGTGCTGTGCTTTTGGAGGGTCATTACTGAGGGAGTGCTGTGCTTTTGGAGGGTCAGTACTGAGGTAGTGCTGTGCTTTTGGAGTGTCATTACTGAAGGAGTGCTGTGCTTTTGGAGGGTCAGTACTGAGGGAGTGCTGCACTGTCGGAGGGTCAACACTGAGGGATTGCTGCACTGTCGGAGTGTCATTACTGAGGGAGTGCTGCAGTATCGGAGGGTCAGTACTAAGGGAATGTCACACTATTGGATGGTCAGTATTGAGGGAGTGCTGCACTATTGGAGTGTCAGTACTGATGGAGTGACGCACTATTGGAGGGTCGGTACTGAGGTTGTGCCGTGATATTGGAGGGTCAGGGCTGAAGGAGTGCCGCATTACTGGATGGTCAGTACTGAGGGAGTACTGCACTGTTGGAGGGTCAGTACTAAGGGGGTGCCGCGTTATTAGAGGGTCAGGACTGAGGTAGTTTTTTAAATCATTCATGGGATGTAGGCTTAGCTGGCTGAGCTAGCATTTATTGCCCATCCCTAGTTGCCCTTGAGAAGGTGGTGGTGAGCTGCCTTTTTGAGCCATTGCATTCCATGTGGTGTAGATACACCCAAAGTGCTGATAGGGAGGGAGTTCCAGGATTTTGATCCAGCGACAGTGAATGAATGGTGATAAATTTCCAAGTCAGGATGGTGAATGACTTGGAGGGGAACTTCCAGGTGGTGGTGTTCCCATGTGTCTGCTGCCTTTAACCTACTAGATGGTAGTGGTCGTAGGTTTGGAAGGTGCTGTTGAAGGAGCCTTGGTGAATTCCTGTGGATGGTACACTCTGCTGCCACTGTGCATTGATGGTGGAGGGAGTGAATGTTTGTGGATGGGGTGCCAATCAAGCAGGTTGCTTTGTCCTGGACAGTGTCAAGTGTTGTGGGAGCTGTACTCATCCAGGCAAGTGGTGAACAGGCTTTGGGGAGTCAGGAGGTGAATTACTCGTTGCATGATTCCTAGCCTCTGACCTGCCCTTGTAGCTACTGTATTTATATGGCTAGTCCAGTTCAGTTTCTGGTCAATGGTAACCCCAGGATGTTGATAGTGGTGGATTCAGTGATGGTAATGCCATTGAGCATCATGGGGTGATGGCTGCATTCTCTCTTGTTGGAGATGATCATTGCCTGACATTTGTGTGGCACGAATGTTGCTTGCCTGTTGTCAGCCCAAGCCTGGATATTGTCCAGGTCTTGCTGCATTTGGACATGGACTGCTTCAGTATCTGAGGTGTCATGAATGGTGCTGAACATTGTGCAATATCAGTGAACGTCCCCACTCCTGACCTTATGAGAAAGGAAGGTCAAGGGCAGTCACTCTCACCTCACCTCTGGAATTCAGCTCTTCTATCCATGTTTGAACCAAGGCTGTCATGAGGTCAGGAGCTGAGTTGCCCTGGCAGAATCCAAACTGGGCATCAGTGCGCAGGTTTTGCTAAGCAAGTGCTGCTTGATAGCACTGTTCATGACCCCTTCCATAATGGGGAGGCAATGGCGTAGTGATACTGTCGCTGGACTGGTAATCCAGAGACCCAGAGTAATGCTCTGGGTCCGAGCTGTACCTTGTTTCGAATCCCGCCATGGCAGATGGTGGAATTTGAATTCAATAAAATCTGGAATTAAAAGCCTAATGATGATCGTGAAACCAGTGTCGATTGTTGTAAAAACCCATCTGGTTCGTTAATGTCCTTTAGGGAAGGAAATCTGCCGTCCTTACCTGGTCTGGCCTACATGTGACTCCAGACCCACAGCAATGTGGTTGACTCTTAAATGCAAGGCCAATTTAGGATGGGCAATAACTGCTGGCCTAGCCAGTGACACCCAGATCCCAGGGAATGAATATATAAAAATTACACTACTGATGATGGAGAATACACTGATGAGGCGGTAATTGGCCCGGTTGGATTTAGAGTCACAGAGGGCTACAGCATAGAACAAGGCCCTTCGGCCCATCAAGTCTGCACTAATCAAACAAGCACCTAACTATTCGAATCCTATTTTCCAGCACTAGGCCCATAACCTTGTATGCCATGGCATCGCAAGTGCACATCCAAATACTTCTTAAATGTTGCCTCTATCACCCTTTTAGGCAGTGAGTTCCAGATTCCCACCACCCTCTCGGTGAAAACATTCTTCCTCACACCCCCTCTTAACCTCCTGCCCCTTACCTTAAATCTATGCCCCCTGGTTATTGATCCCTCCATCAAGGGGAAAAGTTCCTCCCTGTCTACCCTATCTATGCCCCTCACAATTTTATGCACCTCAATCATGTCCTCCCTCAATCTCCTCTGCTCCAGGGAAAATAACCCCAGTCTATCCAATCTCTTCTCATAACTAAAACTCTCCAGCCCAGGCAAAATCCTGGTAAATCTCCTCTGCACTCTCTGTAGTGCAATCACATCCTTCCTATAATGCGGATTCCAGAACTGCACGCAATACTCTTTTTTAAACAGTTCCAGCATAACCCCCCTGCTCTTATTCTATGCCTCGGCTAATAAAGGCAAGTATCCCATATGCCTTCTTAACCACCTTATCCACCTGTCCTGCTACCTTAAGGGACCAGTGGACATGCACACCAAGGTCCCTCTGATCCTTGGTACTTCCCAGGGTCCTACCATTCAGCGTGTATTCCCGTGCCTTGTTTGTCTTGCCCAAGTGCATCACCTCACACTTATCCAGATTAAATTCCATTTGCCACTGATCAGCCCATCTGACCAGCCCATCTATATCCTCCTGTAATCTAAGGCTATCCTCCTCACTATTTACCACCCCACCAATTTTCATGTCACCCGTGAACTTACTGATCAACCCTCCTACGTTCAAGTCTAAATCTAAGGATTTACCCTGCTTTTTGTGTACAGGACATACCTGGGCAATTTTCCATATAGCTGAGTAGATGCCAATGTTGTAGCTGTACTGGAACAGCTTGGCTAGGGGCGTGGCAAGTTCTGGAGCAAAGTCTTCAGTACTATTGCCAGAATATTGTCAGGGCTCAAAGCCTTTGCAGTATCCAGTGCCTTCAGCCATTTCTTGATATCATGTGGAGTGAATTGAATTGGCTGAAGATTGGCATCTGTAATGATGGGATCCTTCGGAGGAGGCTGAGATGGATCATCCACTCAGCACTTCTGGCTAAAGATTGTAGCAAATGCTTCAGTCTTATCTTTTGCACTGATGTGCTGGGCTCCTCCATCATTGAGGATGGGGATATTTGTGGAGCCTCTTCCTCCAGTGAGTTGTTTAATTGTCCATTACCATTCACAATTGGATGTGGCAGGACTGCAGAGCTTAGATCTGATCCGTTGGTTGTGGGATTGCTTAGCCCTGTCTATCACTTGCTGCTTGTGCTGTTTGGCACACAAGTCATCCTGTGTTATAGCTTCGCCAGGTTGACACTCCATTTTTAGGTATGCCTGGTGCTGCTCCTGGCATGCCCTCCTGCACTCTTCATTGAACCAGGGTTGATCCCCTGGCTTAATGGTAATGATAGAGTGTGGTATATGAGGTTACAGATTGTGTTTGAGTGAAATTCTGCTGCTGCTGATGGCCCACAGCGCCTCATGGATTCCCAGTCTTGAGTTGCTAGATCTGTTCGAAATCTATTCCATTTAGCATTGTGGTAGTGCCACACAACACGATGGAGGGTATCCTCAATGTGAAGGTGGGACTTAGTCTCCACGAGGACTGTGCGGTGGTCACTCCTACCGATACTGTCATGGACAGATGCAGGCAGGTTGGTGAGGATGAGGTCAAGTATGTTTTTCCTTCACCACCTGTGACAGACTCAGTCTAGCAGCTATGTCATTCAGGACTCGGCCAGCTCGGACAGTAATGGTGCTGCTGAGCCACATGAATCAGACTCAAAACGTTAACTCTGTTTCTCTCTCGCCAAATGCTGCCAGACCTGCTGAGTTTTTCCAGCATTTTCTGTTTTTATTTCAGATTTCCAGCTTCTGCAGCATTTTATTTTTACCTTAGAATGGTGATGAAGTTGGCTGGTGACCTCTTGACCTTCTTGTTGTGACTCAGGTCAGTTGTGATTCACCTTTTTGTACATGAATCACAAAAAGTTATTTGGATACAGCAAATGATGAGGAAGATAAATGGAATGTTGTTGTTTAATGCAAGGGGGATGGAATATAAAAGGAGGGATGTTTTGCTATGGTTGTGCAGGGTATTGGTGAGGCCACCTCTAGAATACTGAGTACAGTTTTGGTGTTCATATTTAAGAAAGGATATAAATGCATTAGAAGCAGTTCAGAGAAGGGTCACTCAGCTGATACCTGGGCTGGAGGTGGGATTACCTTTTGAGGAAAGGTCGGACAGGCTGGGCCTGTATCCATTGGAGTTTAGAAGACTCAGAGGTGATCTTATTAAAACATATAAGATCCTGAGGGGACTTGACAGGGTGGATGCTGAAATGGTGTTTCCCCTTTTGGGAGAGACTAGAACTAGGGAACACAGTTTAAAAATAAGGGATCTCATTCAAGATGGAGAAGAGGATAAATGTTTTCTCTTTGCAGGACATGTGCTTTTGGAACTGTCTTCGCTGGAGAGCGGAGGAGGCAGGGTCATTGAATGTTTTTAAGCCACAGGTAGATTGATTCTTGACCAGCTATGGAGACGAGTTATCAGCGGTAGGGAATGCGGAGTTGAGGCCACAATCTGAACAGCTGTGATTTTATTGAATGGCGGAGCAAGCTCGAGGGATCGAGTGGCCTATTCGTCCTAATTTGTATGTTTGTGTGAACTAAAGCAGGTTAACTGCTCTTTCATTCCTCATCATTAGTGGGATCTTGCTGTGTCCCAGATGTTGTACAAATGACTGACGGTCAATGAGGTATTGGTTGGAAATTTCACCAGAGTTTCTCCTGTTTCCCTGGAACATTCCCTTGCCACTGAACCCCCCACAACCTGCAGCACATTCCCTCACCCCAGTGGTGCAATTCCCACTGTATGTTGCCCCAGTTCATTTGCCCTGGCACCTTCTAACCAGTTGCTCCTCCTTTCAGTGAACAGCGTCCCTTGGTCGAAGGAGAGCACCAGGCGGAACAGCTGTACTTTCAACTGCCGGATGCTGGTGCGTGTAATGGAGGAGGAAGATGTAGATAATCGGGAGGCGAAGCAGCATTATGAGACAATGCAGTGTTTCACTGTGTCACAGCCCAAGTCAATAAAGGAGGAAGGAGATGGTAAGTAGGTTTTGAAGAACAGGACGGTTATGAAATAAAAACAGAAAATGCTGGAAAAACTCACGGGTCTGGCAGCATCTGTGGAGAGAGAAACAGAGTTAACGTTTCAAGTCAAAAATGACTCTACTTCAGAACCATACAGACTCAGAAAGTTAACTCTGTTTCTCTCTCCACAGATGCTGCCAGACCTGCTGAGATTTTCCAGCATTTTCTGTTCTTATTTTAGATTTCCAGCTTCCGCAATATTTTGTTTTTATCTTCGAATGGTGATGAAGTTGCTGGAGACCTCTTGACCTTCTTGTTGTGTCTCAAGTCGGTTGTGATTCACCTTTTTGCCCATTTCTCCCAATACCGACACTTGCTGTTTGCCTGCCAATTGGCTGCTTGATGCTGGATGAGTTGCCCTGGGGTAAGGCTGGCTCTGATGGAGAGCCTGAAGTTCGCATGGCACATCCCAGAGAAGTTGTCCCAGCATAGCACCATTGTTGTATCATTGTCAGCATGAGAGGATGAAGCGAAAAGCTATCCTGAGGAGAAGCAGCTACAGCCTCATCCTGTTCCCTTACTGGCAGCCTCATGGGTGTCTGATACTAATGGTTGTCTTTTTAATTGCTTCACAGATCTGCAGTCCTGTTTGATCTGCATAGCCCGGAGATTACCGAAACCACAGCTCTCCCCTGTGTCTGAAACATTCATTACCAAACAGGACACAACGGGTATGGACAGTGACTCTGATGAAGGCTTGATGCAGTCCTGTGAATTGAAAGCACTGATGGTGCATGGGGAGCAAATCCTGGGAATTAGGATTAAGGGGGAAATGGAAATTAGTGCTGGGATGTTACTGGGGAAAAACATTGCAGTGGATCATGTTAAATGTGGTCAGAGAAAATTAAGTGTGTTTCCAGGAAGGGAAAGGTGTGAGGGAACATAAGAAATAGGAGCAGGAATAGGCCATTAGGCCCCTTAAGCCTGCTCCACCATTCAATAAGATCATGACTGATCTGATCATGGTCTCAACTTCACTTTCCTGCCTGTCCCCCAGAACCTTTGACTCCCTTGTAGATCAAACCTAGTGAACCTTCTCTGAACTGCCTCCAATCCCTCCTTAACTAACCATTGCTTGCCTACCATCATACCTTTTAACGTAGTTCCCCAATCTACCTCAGCCAACTTCTCCCTCATACCTTTGTTGTTTCCTTTGTTTAGATTTAAGACATTAGTTTCAGACTGAACTATCTCACTTTCAAAAAAAATGTAAAATTCCTTCATATTATGGTCACTCTTCCCTAAAGGCTCCTTTACAACGAGATTATTAATTAGCCCCTTTTAATTGCAGAATATTAGAAAGAAAATAGTCTGTTCTCTAGTTGGTTCCTCAACAGACTGTGGTAGAAAACCATCTCGTATTCAATCTAGGAATTTGTCTTCCTCAGCATTAGTGCTCATATGGTTTACCCAGTCTTATGTAGATTGAAGTCCCCTACGAATACTACATGCCCCTTGCTATATGCACCTCTAATTTCTTGATTTCTACCACTCCCTCCATTATCACTACTATAAACTACTATATAGGCGGCCTATAAACAACTCCTACCAATGTTCGCTGCCCTTACTTTATTAGCTCCACTCAAACTGATTCTACATCTTCATCTTCCAATCTAAGATCCTCTCTCATTAATATATTGATCTCATCCTTTACTAACAGCATTACCGCAACTCCTTCCTTTATTTTGCCTATCCCTCCTAAAATGTCGAATACCCTTGAACATTCAGTTCCCAGCCTTGGTCACCCTGCAGCCACGTCTCCATAATGGTAATTAGATCATATGTGTATATTTCCATTTCTGCCCTCAATTCATCTGCTGTGTTGCAAATGCAGTGTGCAGTCAGATAAAGTGCCTTTAATTGTGTCTTTTTATTACTTTTCAACTTCTAGCTGCTGACACACCCTTACATTTCTATATTCTGCCCCTCCTGGCCACACAGATTATCAATTCCTTTACTGCTACCTTACTCTCATGCTTTGTTCTCTCTTTTTAATTTATCAGATCTTCTCTCACTTGATCCCTCACCCCCACTATTTAATTTAAAGCTCTCTCTACTGCCCTAGCTGTACAACTTGGCAGTACACTGGTCCCACCACGGTTCAAGTGAAGACTGTCCCAATGTACAGATCCCGCTTTCCCCAGTAGTGGTGCCAGTGCCCCATGAATCAAATCCATTTCTCCCACACCAATCTTTGAGCCACGCATTTAACTTTCCAATCTTATTTGCTCGACATCAATTTTCTCATGGTTAAGGTAGTAATCCAGAGATCATTACCTTTAAGGTTCTGCTTTAAAATTTAGCTCCGAGTTAAATTTACAGATGGAGACCCCATGGAGCCTTTTCCACTTTTCATGATCTGTATCTACTCCTGTCTATGTCGTTGGTGCGTACATGGACCATGACAGCTAGAACCACCCCGTCCCACTGCAAGTTCTTCGCCAGCTCTGAGCAGATATCCCAAATCCTGGCATCTGTATAATCTCACATTTTCCCACATACTCCATCTGTCAAATTTTTGCACATTTCTTTGTCCAACCCATATCCCTTTGCAAATTCTTTATGTCCTCCTCACAACTTAACTTTCCCACTTTTTTTTTGGGACTTATAGAAGTAGGACATTTACTTTGTTGAGATGAGTAGGTGGGGTTGAGGATTTGAGGACCGGGTGGGGTTGAGGATTTGAGGACCGGGTGGGGTTGAGGATTTGAGGACCGGGTGGGGTTGAGGATTTGAGGACCGGGTGGGGTTGTGGATTTTCTCTTTATTTCTTTCTGGCTGAGATGAGCTGTATTGGTTCTGATTGGTTTTTAACTCTGTTTCTGATCTGTTATTTTCTCTAGGAAAGATCATCTCCATTGATGCAAGCACTCTGCGGGCCTCTGGTAGAGTGGGCTGGGAGGACCTGGTCAGGAAATGTATCTACGCTTTTTTCCAACCCCAGGAACGGGGACCCTCTTATGCTAAACAGCTGCTGCAGGAAGGTAGATACCTGATCTCTCACTCACTGAGCAGTGATCAGGAGCAGGAACCCTGGCTGATTTCCCCCTCTCTCACTCTAACCCAGGGATCACTGGACAGTGGATCAGGATCAGGAACACTGGCTGATTTCCCCTCTCTCTCTAACCCAGAGATCACTGGACAGTGGATCAGGATCAGGAACACTGGCTGATTACCCCTCTCTCTTACCCAGGGATCACTGGACAGTGTATTTTTTATTTATTTATGTGATGTGGGCTTCACTGGTTGGGCCATCATTTATTGCCCATCCCTAATTGCCCTTGAGAAGGTGGTGGTGAGCTGCCTTCCTGAACCGCTGCAGTCCATGTGGTGTAGGTACACCCACAGTGTTGTTAGGGAGGGAGTTCCAGGATTTTGACCCAGCGATAGTGAAGGAACAGTGATATATTTCCATGTCAGGATGGTGAGTGACTTGGAGGGGAACTTCCAGCTGGTGGTGTTCCCTGCTATCCGCTGTCCTTGTCCTTCTAGATGACAGTGGTCGTGGGTTTGGAAGGTGATCAGGAGCAGGATCCCAGGCTGATTTTCTCTCTCTCCCTCTCTCTTTCTCTCTCTCTTTCGTGCTCTCTTTTGTGCTCTCTCTCTCTTTCTCCCTCTCCCCCTCTCTCTCTAACCCAGGGATCACTGGACAGGGATCAGGTACAGAAATCCTGGCTCTTTTCCCTTTGGAATCTGCTTCCACCACCCTTTTAGTTAGAATGTTTCAGACCACAGCAATTTGCTATATGATTTCTTATAGAAACTAGGAGCAGGAGTAAACCATTCGGCCCTTCAAGCCTGCTCCGCCATTCATTATGATCATGGCTGATCATCCAACTCAATAACCTGCTCCTGCTTTCTCCCCATATCCTTGGATCCCTTTCGCCCCAAGAGCTGTATCTAACTCCTTCTTGAAAACATACAATGTTTTGGCCTCAGCTACTTTGTGGTAGCGAATTCCACAGGCTCACCACTCTCTGGATGAAGAAATTTCTCCTCATCTCAGTCCTAAATGGTCTACCCCGTATCCTCAGACTGTGACCCCTGGTTCTGGACTCCCCCACCATCAGGAACATCCTTCCTGCATCTACCCTGTCTAGTCCTGTTGGAATTTTATAGGTTTCTATGAGATTCCCCCTCATTCTTCTGAACTCCAGTGAATATAATTCTAACCGACTCAATGCCTCCTCATATGTCAGTCCCATCCCAGGAATCAGTCTGGTAAACCTTCGCTGCACTCCCTCTATAGCAAGAACATCCTTCCTCAGATAAGGAGACCAAAACTGCGCACAATATTCCAGGTGTGGTCTCACCAAGGCCCTGTATAATTGCAGCAAGATATCCCTGTTCCTGTACTCGAATCCTCTCTCTATGAAGGCCAACATACCATTTGCCTTCTTTACCACCTGCTGCACCTGCATGCTTACCTTCAGCGACTGGTGTACAAGGACACCCAGGTCTCGTTGCACATTCCCCTCTCTCAATTTATAGCCATTCAGATAATAATCTGTGTTCCTGTTTTTGCTACCAAAGTGGATAACCTCACATTTATCCACATTATACTGCATCTGCCATGCATTTGCCCACTCTCTCAGCTTGTCCAAATCACACTGAAGCATCTCTGCATCCTCCTCACAGCTCACCCTCCCACCCAGCTTTGTGTTATCTGCAAATTTGGAGATAATACATTTAGTTCCCTCATCTAAATCATTAATATATATTGTGAATAACTGGGGTCCCAGCACCGATCCTTGCGGTACCCCACTAGTCGCTGCCTGCCATTCGGAAAGGGACCCATTTATTCCTACTCTTTGTTTCCTGTCTGCCAACCAGTTTCCTATCCATCTCAATACAATACCCCCCAATCCCATGCACTTCAATTTTACACGCTAATCTCTTATGTGGGACTTTGTCGAAAGCCTTCTGAAAGTCCAAATAAACCACCTCCATTGGCTCCCCCTCATCAACTCCACTAGTTACATCCTCGAAAAATTCCAGTAGATTTGTCAAGCATGATTTCCCTTTCATAAATCCATGCTGACTCTGTCCGAATCTGCCACTGTTTTCCATATGCACAGCTATTAAATCTTTTAGAACGGACTCTAAAATTTTCCCCACTACCGACGTCAGGCTGACTGGTCTATAATTCCCTGTTTTCTCGCTACCTCCCTTTTTAAATAGTGGGGTTACATTTGCTACTCTCCAATCTGTAGGAATTGTTCCAGGGTCTATCAAATCTCGGAAGACGACCACCAGTGCATGCACTATTTCCAGGGCCACTTCCTGAAGTATCCTGGGATGTAGGTTATCAGGCCCCGGGGATTTATCGGTCTTCAATCCCATCAATTTCCCCAACATCATTTCCCTACTAATACTGATTTCTTTCAGTTCCTCCCTCTCACTAAACCCTGTGTTCCCCAACATTTCTGGTATGTTATTTGTGTTCTCCTTTGTGAAGACAGAACCAAAGTATGTATTTAGTTGGTCAGCCATTTCTTTGCTCCCCATTATAAATTCCCCTGTTTCTGACTGTAAGGGACCTCCATTTGTCTTCACCAATCTTTTTCTCTTCACATACCTGTAGAAACTTTTACAGTCAGTTTTTATGTTCCCCGCAAGCTTACTCTTGTACTTTATTTTCCCCTTCTCAGTCAAACCCTTGGTCCTCCTTTGCTGAATTCTAAAGTGCTCTCAATCCTCAGGTCTGTTGTTTTTTCTGGCCAATTTGTATGCCTCTTCCTTGGATCTAATACTATCTCTAATTTCCCTTGTAAGCCATGGTGCGGCCACCTTTCCTGTTTTACTTTTGCGCCAGACACGAATGAACAATTGTTGCAGTTCACCCATGCGCTCTTTGAATGTTTGCAATTGCCTATCCACCGTCATCCCTTTAAGTAACGTTTCCCAATCCATCATAGACAAGTCGCACCTCATACCATCGTAGTTTCCTTTATTAAGATTCAGGACCCTCGACTCAGAATCAACTACGTCACTGTCCATCTTGATGAAGAATTCTATCATATTATGGTCGCTCATCCCCAAGGGGCCTCACACAGCTAGACTGCCAATTGTTCCTTTCTCATTACACAAAACCTAGTCTAGGATGGCCTGTTCTCTAGTTGGTTCCTCAACATATTGGTCCAGAAAACCATCCCGTACACACTCCAGGAATTCCTCCTCTACGCTATTGTTATTAATTTGATTTGCCCAATCTATATATAGATTAAAGTCACCCATAATTACAGATGTTCCTTTATTACATGCGTGTCTAATTTCCTGTTTAATGCCATTCCCAACATCACTACTACAGTTTGGGGCTCCATATACCATCCCCACTAATGTTTTTTGCCCCTTAGTGTTTCTCAGTTCTACCCAAACAGATTCCACATCGTCAGAGCTAATATCTTTCCTCACTAATGCAACTCCACCGCCTTTTCCTTTTTGTCTGTCCTTCCTTAATAGTGAATACCCCTGGATGTTCAGTTCCCATCCCTGGTCACCCTGCAGCCATGTCTCTGTAATCCCGACTATATCATACCTGTTTACATCCAGTTGTGCGGTTAATTCATCCACTTTATTGCGAATGCTCCTTGTGTTAAGGCACAAAGCCTTAAGGCTTGTCTTTTTAACATTACTTGTCCCATTCCCCTATTTTTCACTGAGACCCTGTTTGATTCTTGCCCTTGATTTCTCTGCCTATCACTTTTCTCATTCCCCTTTCTGTCTTTTGTCCTTGTCCTTGATTCCCTCTCCTCTGACTCCTTGCATAGGTACTCATCCCTCTGACATTTTAGTTTAAACCCTTCCCTACCACTCTGGCAAATATTCCCCCTGAGACATCAGTCCCTGTCCTGCCCAGGTGTATCCCGTTCAGTTTGTACCGGTCCCATCTCCCCCAGAACTGGTCCCAATGTCCCAGGAATCTGAAACCCTCCTTCTCCCATCATCCGTTCAGCCACGTATTCATCCAATATATGCTGCTAGTTCCACCTGACTAGTGAGTGGCATTGGTAGTAATCCTGACCACTGTACCGCGACCACTGGCTGTTCACCCTTCCCCTTCAGAATGCCCTCTAGCTGCTCTGAGACATCCTTGACCCTAGTGCCAGGGAGGCAACGTACCATCCTGGAGTCTCGTTTGCAGCCACAGAAACACTTATCTATTCCCCTTACTATTGAATCCCCTATAACTGTTGCATTCCCACACTTTTTACTCCTCCCCTGTGCAGCAGAGCCAACCGCGGTGCAACAAATTTGGCTGTTGCTGCTTTCCCCTGAGAGGCCATTCCCCCCAACAGTATCCAAAGCGGTATATCTGTTTTGCAGGGCACTAGGCACAGGAGATTCCTGCATTGCCTGCCTAGTCCTCTTGCTCTACCTGGTGGTCACCCATTCCCTTCCTGCCTGGGGACTCAGCCTGCAGTGTGACCACCTCTCTATCCATGATACTCTCCGCCTTGCGGATGCTCCACCATGTCCCCAGCCGCCGCTCTAGCTCCAAAGCCCTGGCTTCCAGGAACAGCAGCTGGAGATACTTCTCGCACACATGCTGGCTCCGGGCACTGGAAATGTTCCCGGCTTCCCACATAGAGCAGGAGGACCACACCACGGATTTGCGCTCTCCTGCCATGACTTATCCCTTTAAGTTATATTAAACCTTTGGAAGATACTTAATATCAATTAATATAATTTACTCTAGGGCCTTTCTTCCCTGCTCCTCATTGTTACAGAATATAGCCCCTACAAACGATGAACCACAAAATAAGACCTTAGAAATTATAAGCAATAAAAGTAGTAAATACTTACCCGACCATACTCATGGTATTCGATGGATCACCTTGTTCCCTCCTCACGAAACTCCCAAAGCAGCACTCCCCAGTGCAGACTGTGATGCTGACTGCAGGATACTTTTCCCAGACACCTCGTACCACCTCTGATTCTTGTGGCAATTACCTGATATCTGGGTCCTCTTGCTAAAGATCCTTCTGCCATTGGAAACATTTTCTTCATACTTACTCTGTTTAAGCCCTTTGTAATTTTGAACACCTCTACCGAACTTCCTATTAATCTTTACTGCTCTATTATAAGTAACTTGAGTTTTTCCAGTCTTTTCATGTAACTGAAGTCTCTATTCTCATCAACCCCTCTGTTATTTCGCCAACAAACTCCATCAAGTTTGTTCAATACATTTTGCCTTTCACAAATCCATGCTGGCTTTTAGTAGTTATTGGCTTATAATTTTCAAAGTGCCAAATAATTTTGTCATGAATTAATATCTCTAAAACTTCCCCACCATTGGCACTTGCCTGACTGCCGTGTAGTTGCATGCTTTATCTCTGTCCTTCTTTGAACAAGGGGGTAACATTATCAGTCCTCCAGGTCTCTGGCACCACCCCAGTATCTAAAGAATATTGAAAAATTGTGGCCAGAGCCTCCACAATTTTCATCCTTCCCTCTCACAGCAGTCTAGGTTGCATCCCATCCAGACCAGATGGCTTTGCTACTTTGAATGTTGCCAACCTTATAAATAACCTTAAGAAACATGAAGTGATTCATTTTTGGTAGGAAGAACACAGAGAGACAATATAAAATGAAGGGTACAATTCTAAAATGGGTGGAGGAGCAGAGAGACCTAGGTGTATATGTGAATAAATCAGTGAAGGTGGCAGGACAGATTGGGAGAACTGTTAATAAAGCACACAATATCCTTTATTAATAGGGGCATAGAGTACATGTATAAAGCAGTGGTTCAGCCTCATCTGTAGTATTGCATCCAGTTCTGAGTGCCACACTAGGAAGGATGCGAAAGCATTAGAGAGAGTGCAGAAAAGATTCACAAGAATGATCCAAAGGATGAGGAAATGAAGTTATGTAGATAGATTGGAGAAGTTGGGACTGTTTTCTTTGGAGAAGAGAAGGCTGAGAGGAGATTTGATAGAGATATTCAAAATCACGAGGGGTCTGGACTGAGTAGATAGGGAGAAACTGTTCCCACTGGTGGAAGGATTGAGAATAAGAGGGCACAGATTTTAAGGTAATTGATATAAGAAGCAATGGCAACATGAGGTAAAACTTTTTCACGCAGCGAGTGGTTAGGGACTGGAATGCACTACCTGAAAGTGTGGTGGAGGTAGGGTCAGTTGAGGCGTTCAAAAGGGAATTGGATTATTATCTAGAAAGGAAGAATGTGCAAAGTTACGGGGAGAAGGCAGGGAGTGGCACCAGGTGACTTGTTCCTTCAGAGGACCAGTGCCGGATGGATCATCCATCTGGGCCTCCTCTTGAGGTCCCCAGCATCACAGATGCCTGTCTTGAGCTAATTTGATTCACTCCACGTGATATCAAGAAGCGGCTGGAGGCACTGGATACTGGAAAGACAATGGGCCCTGACAATATTCCAACAATAGTACTGAAGACTTGTGCTCCAGAACTTGCCATGCCCCTAGCCAAACTGTTCCAGTATGGCTGCAACACTGGCATTTACCCGGCTACGTGGAAAATTGCCCAGGTATGTCCGTACAACAAAAACAGGATAAATCCAACCCAGCCAATTACCAGTCTGCACTCGATAATCAGCAAAGTGATGGAAGGGGTCATTGACAGTGCTATCAAGTGACACTTGCCCAGCAATAATCTGCTCACTGACACTGAATTTGGGTTCTGCCAGGGCCACTCGGTTCCTGACCTCATTACAGCCTTGGTCCAAATGTGGACAAAAGAGCTGAACTCCCGAGGTGAGGTGAGAGTGACTGCCCTTGACATCAAGGCAACATTCGACCGAGTGTGGCATCAAGGAGCCCTAGCAAAACTGGAGTCAATGGGAATCAGGGGGAAAACTCTCCGCTGGTTGGAGTCATACCCAGCACAAAGGAAGATGGTTGTGGTTGTTGGTCAATCACCTCAGCTCCAGGACATCATTGCAGGAGATTGGGGTTGAGAAACTTATCAGCCATGATTGAATGGCGGAGCAGACTTGCTGGGTCGAATGGCCTAATTTCTGCTCCTATGTCTTATCTACCCTGTCGGAGCCCTGTAAGAATTTTGTATGTTTGAGTGAGATCACCTCTCATACTTATAAACTCCAGAGAATAAAGCCCAGTCTATTTAATCTTTCCTCATAGGACAATCCCTCCACCCCAGGAATTAGTTTGTTGAACTTTCATTGCACTCCCTGTTTGGCAAATGTAATCCCACTATTTAAGAAAGGAGGGAGAGAGAAAATGAGGAACTACAGACCTGTTAGCCAGACATCAGTTGTAGGGAAAATGTTAGAGTCTAATAAAGGATGTGATAAAGGACACTTGGAAAATATGGTAGGATTGGGCAGAGTTAACATGAATTAACAAAATTGGAGCATATGGGACACCAAAACTGTACAAAATACTCTAGGTGCGGTCTCACCAAAACTCTATATAATTGCAGTAAGACATATTTACTCTTATACTCAAATCCTCTTGTAATAAAGGCCAACATACCATCTCCCTCCTTAATTGCTTGCTGCACCTGCATGTTAGCTTTCAATGACTCATGAACAAGGACATGCGAGTCCCTTTGAAGTTCAGCACTTCCCAGCCTTTCACCATTTAAGAAATACTCTGTATTCCTGTTTTTTCTCCCAAAGTGGATAACCTCACATTTCCCCACATTATATTCCATCTGCCAAATTTTTGCTCACTCGCTTAGCCTCTTCAAATCCCCATGAGGCATCTTTGCATCCTCTTCAACTCTTTTGTGTCATCTGCAAACTTGGAAATATTACATTTTATCCCCACATCCAAATCATTGATATAGATGGTCAATAGCTGGGACCCCAAGCACTGATCCTTGAGTACCCCACTAGTCACAGCCTGCCAACCTTAAAATGACCCATTTATTCGTACTCTGTTTTCTGTCCATTAACCAGTTCTCAATCCATGTCAGTATATTCCCCCCAATCCCATGGCCTGTAATTTTGTTTACTAACCTCTTGTGTGGGACCTTATCAAAAACTTGCTGAAAATCTAAATGTACCACATCCACCCGTCCCCCTTATCCGTTCTGCTAGCTACATCCTCAAAAATGTCCAACAGGTTAGTTAAACATGATTTCCCTTTCATAAATCCATATTGTGTCTGCCTAATCCTACCAGATTTTCCAAGTGTCCTTTAATCACATCCTTTATTATAGACTCTAGCATTTTCCCTACTATTAATATCAGGCTAACAGGTCTGTAGTTGCTTATTTTCTCTCTCCCTGTCACAAACAGTGGGGTTATATTTGCCACCTTGCAATCTGCAGGAACCATTCCAGAGTCTATAGAATTTTGAAGGATGACCATCAATGCATCCACTATTTCTACAGCCACCTCTTTCAACACTCTGGGATATAGATCATCAGGTGCAGGATATTTATCCCATTCATTTCTCTAGTACTATTTTTTGCTAATATTAATACCTTGCAGTTCCTTGTTTAGACTAGTCCCTTGATCTTCCATTATTTCTGGGAACTTTTTAATGTTTCTCTGTGAAGACAGACACAGAGTATTTGGTTAGTTTCTCTGCCATTTCTTTATTCCCGATTATCTATTCTCCAAATTCCGCTTGTCATGAACCCATATTAGTTTTTACCAATCTCTTCCTTTTTACATACCTGTAGAAGAAGTCCGTGTCCAAATGCGACAAGAGCTGGACAATATTTAAGCTAGCACTGATAAATGGCAAGTAACATTCATGCAAGGCAATGACCATCTCCAATAAGAGAGAATCTCACCAGCTTGCCTTGACATTCAGTGTCATTTCCATCACTGAATCCCCCACTATCAATATCCTGGGGGTTACCATTGACCAGAAACTGAATTGGACCAGCCATATAAATACTGTGGCTAGAAGAGCAGTTCAGAGGCTGGGAATTCTGCAGCAAGTAACTCACCTCCTGACTCCCCAAAGCCTGTCCACCATCTACAAGGCACAAGTCAGGAGTGTGATGGAATATTTTCCAGTTGCCTGGATGAGTGCAGCTCCCACAACACTCAAGAATCTGGACACCATCCAGGACAAAGCAGGCAGCACACTTTTTTGTCCTTCTTGGGTCAAAATCCTGGAACTTCCTCCTAACAGCACTGTGGGTGTACCTACATCACATAGACTGTAGCAGTTCAAGAAGGCAGCTCACCACCGCCTTCTCAAGGGTAATTACGGATGGGCAATAAATGCTGGCCCAGTCAGTGAAACCCACATCCCGTGAATGAATAAATAAAATGAAAGCAGACACAGCAGGCTGAATAGCCTCCTACTGTACTGTGACTGTTCTGTGAGCTTCTCTTTAGCTATTTTTACCCCCTGCCTAAATCCTCTACCAACTCCTTACTGACTGTGTGTGACATTGGTTGCAACCTCTTCTCCAGTGAAGATAGACACAAAGTACCTTATCTGTGCCCTCTGGCTGCCAAGAAGTCGCCTTCTTGGTTCCTAATTGCCCTGCCCCACTTTCTTTTAACAGCCCTGTTAACTTGTGTATAGGCGATATGGGGTATGTTTGGCAGGTTTCTTCCCTAAGGGACATTAGTAAACCAGTAGGGTTTTTATGACAATCCTGCAGCTATTTTAACCGTTTTTTTAATCAAATGAATTAAAGTTCTCAAATTGCTTTGGAAGGATTACTTGTGCAGTGAGAAAAGTGCGACTCCACTGTGGTCTGGCTTGGGTTAGTGTCTGCAGTTGTTCAATGATTTTGGTTCTGATATTTGTTTCGATTCCTCCACAGTCCTGAGGAATGGGACAGCAGTGAGTGCATTTTACCGATTCTCTCTGAGTGATGGGACAGTCCTGAGAGCTCAGACCAAGTGTAAACTGTGCTATCCGGCCAACATGGATGCACAGCCTATCATCATGGGCATGTACAGCATGTACAGGTAGGCAACGCGCTTCCCTTCCTACACAATGTGCTCCCCTCTCTGGGGCAAGGGGCAGACTGAAGAAGTGTCTGTGGGGTTGGACGGAAGGAGATAGAGTGGGTGGTGTGTGGTGTCTTTGGGGGAGGGGAGGGAACAGTCTGGGGTGAAATATGTATGGTTGAGTGGTTAGGATAAGGGCAAGACTGGAGGATCATGTGGCTGTGAGGCTGAGGGAATAGACTGGTATTTATTAATGACTTGGATAATGGGATAGAAAGTGACTCATAGACGTCTACAGCACAGAAGGAGGCCATTCAGCCCATTGTGTCTGCACCAGTCAGCCAAGATCTGGCTACACTAATCCCATTTTCCAGCACTTGGCCCAAAGCCCTGGAGGCTACGGCAACACAAATGACAATTCCAAGTTGGCCATGGAGCAAAGATTAGTGACAGTGTAAACATAAAATTCTAAAGCAATACTGGAAATTTATGTCAATGGGCAAAACTGTGACAAGTGGATTCCAGAGTAGGCAAATGTGAGGTCACCCACTTTCAACAAAAAGGATAGAACAGCTTACATTCTAAATAGCAAAAAGTTAGAAACAGTGCTAGCCCAAAGAACCTTTGGGGTCTAGCTACACAGATCATTAAAATATCGTAAACAAGTACCGAAAATAACCAAAAGGAGGATGGAATGTTGGCCTTTATATCTAGGGGGCTAGAATCCAAAGGGGTAGAAGTCATTCTTCAGCTATGCAAAACCCTAGTGAGACCATGCCTCTGGAGTATTAGGAGCAGTTCTGGATATCACACCTTAGGATGGATATATTGTCCTTGAAGAAAGTGCAGCAAAGATTTACCAGAATGATAATCGATAGCCAAAGTTTTCCAATGTTCTCTCTGTCACTCTCACTCTGTCTCTGTCACTCTCTCTGTCTCTGTCACTCTCACTCTGTCTCTGTCACTCTCACTCTGTCTCTGTCACTCTCACTCTGTCTCTGTGACACTGTTTTGTGATCGCCCTGCCGCTGGTGCATCGTGGTGCATGCTTCCACTCTGGCTGTCAGGCTCACTCTCTCTCTCTGCCTCACACTCTCGTGTGCTCTCTCACTGCCCCACACTTTCTCTGCCTCGCTCTCTCTCTCTGCCTCGCACTCTCTCTCTCTGCCTCACACTCTCGTGTGCTCTCTCACTGCCCCACACTTTCTCTGCCTCGCTCTCTCTCTCTGCCTCGCATTCTCTCTCTCTGCCTCGCACTCTCTCTCTCTCTGCCTCGCACTCTCTCTCTCTGCCTCGCACTCTCTCTCTGCCTTGCGCGCTCTCTCTCTGCCTCGCGCGCTCTCTCTCTGCCTCGCGCGCTCTCTCTCTGCCTCGCGCGCTCTCTCTCTGCCTCACGCGCTCTCTCTGCCTCGCACTCTCTCTCTGCCTCGCACTCTCTCTCTGCCTCGCACTCTCTCTGCCTCGCGCGCTCTCTCTCTGCCTCGCACTCTCTCTGCCTCGCGCGCTCTCTGCCTCGCGCGCTCTCTCTGCCTCGCGCTCTCTCTGCCTCGCGCACTCTCTGCCTCGCGCGCTCTCTCTCTGCCTCGCGCGCGCTCTCTCTCTGCCTCGCGCGCGCTCTCTCTCTGCCTCGCGCGCGCTCTCTCTCTGCCTCGCGCGCTCTCTCTCTCTGCCTCGCGCGCGCTCTCTCTCTGCCTCGCCCGCGCTCTCTCTCTGCCTCGCCCGCGCTGTCTCTCTGCCTCGTCCGCGCTCTCTCTCTGCCTCGCCCGCGCTCTCTCTCTGCCTCGCCCGCGCTCTCTCTCTCTGCCTCGCCCGCGCTCTCTCTCTCTGCCTCGCCCGCGCTCTCTCTCTGCCTCGCCCGCGCTCTCTCTCTGCCTCGCCCGCGCTCGCTCTCTCTGCCTCGCGCGCGCTCTCCCTCTCTGCCTCGCGCGCGCTCTCCCTCTCTGCCTCGCGCGCGCTCTCCCTCTCTGCCTGGTGCTCTCTCCCTCTCTGCCTCGCCCTCTCGCGCGCGCTCTCTCTCTCTGCCTGGTGCTCTCTCCCTCTCTGCCTCGTGCTCCCGCCCGCTCTCTCTCTCTGCCTGGTGCTCTCTCTCTCTCTCTGCCTCGCCCTCTCGCCTGCTCTCTCTCTGCCTGGTGCTCTCTCCCTCTCTGCCTCGCCCTCTCGCTCCGCTCTCTCTCTGCCTGGTGCTCTCTCTCTCTCTGCCTCGCCCTCTCGCTCCGCTCTCTCTCTGCCTGGTGCTGTCTCTCTCTCTGCCTCGCCCTCTCGCTCCGCTCTCTCTCTCTGCCTCGCGCGCGCTCTCTCTCTCTGTCTTGCGCGCGCTCTCTCTCTCTGCCTCGCGCGCGCTCTCTCTCTCTGCCTCGCGCGCGCTCTCTCTCTCTGCCTCGCGCGCGCTCTCTCTCTCTGCCTCGCGCGCGCTCTCTCTCTCTGCCTCGCGCGCGCTCTCTCTCTCTGCCTCGCGCGCGCTCTCTCTCTCTGCCTCGCGCGCGCTCTCTCTCTCTGCCTCGCGCGCGCTCTCTCTCTCTGCCTCGCGCGCGCTCTCTCTCTCTCTGCCTCGCGCGCACTCTCTCTCTCTGTCTCGTACTCTGTCTCTATCTCACACGCTCTCACTCGCGCGTTCTCTTGCTGCCTTGCGCTCTCTCTCTGCCTGGTGCTCTCTCCCTCCCTGCCTCGCTCTCTCGCCCGCTCTCTCTCTCTGCCTGGTGCTCTCTCTCCGTCCCTGCCTCGCTCTCTCGCCCGCTCTCTCTCTCTGCCTGGTGCTCTCTCTCCCTCCCTGCCTCGCTCTCTCGCCCGCTCTCTCTCTCTGCCTGGTGCTCTCTCTCTCTCTGCCTCGCCGCTCGGCTCTTCTCTGCCCCATGCGCCCTCGCCCTCCCTCTCTCCTCCCTACCCGCCCTCTCCCTCTCTACCCGTCTTCTCCCTCTCTTTTACTCCCACCCTCTCCCTCTTTTCCCTGAGCACACTCTGCCTCGCTCTCTCATTTCCTCTCTTCCTCTTGTGTTGAATCTACCTGACATTGGGTTTGATGTTGGATGTATTTCCTGTGTCTATTGACAATATGCTTCTCTCCCTAGGGAACAGAACCTGACCAATCCTCAACCAAACCTCGAGGCTGGTTCTTCAGTGCCTCGCTCAGAGAACTGCAGTGTCACCCCTGCTCAGGCCTCTCCCTCGCTCAGCGCCAACAGCAGCATCTCTGAACTGGATTTCAACCGGCCTCCTGGCTCCAGCCTACATGTTAATGGAGCCAGCAACCCCTCGAGCTCGGGCTTTTTGTCCAGAGTGCAAGTAGGGGCTTGCGGTCCTAAAAATCAGGACGCACCAACCCCGCAGAGCCCCAAGCACAGCAGTACAGGGGTTACCCCATCAGAGCCAAGCTTCCTATCACCCAGAGCACTGGGCAGTCCCAGGAATCCCTTTCCCCCGAGTGCACCCCGTGTCCCATCGCCAGCCAGACACGCCTACCCTAACCCCACTCGTAATGCCTACCCATGCCCTTTCCCCAGTCCCACACCCAACCAAGCCCTTCACTCTCTCCAGGCACTGAGTGAAGGCAGCAGGGTATCCATGAGTTTCTCTGGCACTTTGAGTGCTCAGAACTCTCCCTTATATCAACCACCGCCCATTACGACAGAAGGGGCAGCTTTGGACTGCAAGGTGCTGCTCCCAGCGAGGGCTGGGGAAAGCCTGGCCTTTGAGCACATGGGGAACAGCTCAGCCCCTGCGTGTGGACTCAAGAGGCCAACCAACGTAGCCAACAAAACCTCCCAGGACATCAACAACGCAAAACTCATGGAACTGTTAACAAGTAGCCAGGAGCAGAACAGACCACGTGAGATAGACACTGGGAGCAAGGGCAGCCGCTCTCTGTCGCCTGTAACGCCTGCAACAAGTGCCCCGTGCAACATGTTACAAACCAGCTCCCTGACAGAACGCCACAAAATCCTTCACCGCCTTCTCCAGCAGGAGGGCAGTCCCTCCGAACTCCCTGCTCTGTTGTTTCCTAACGACAGGAAAGAGGTGGCTCGCTGTGGCCAGGAGGCGGATGGTCCCCGGAGAAAGGATGGGAAGGATCACCAGCTGCTGCGCTACCTGTTGGACAAGGACGAGCCCACAAACCCCAACCTCAGTCTGGATGACGTGACACTGAAGTCGGAAAGGGCAGGCGGTTTTGGAGATTGCACACTCAGCCTCAACAAAGCCCCACAGGACAGGATGGAGCAGGCGAGCCAAGGGTGGTGGGGCGAGGGGTCTGGGCTCGTGATGAATGGGTTTACTGTGAGGGTGAGGGGTTTGCAAAGAGATCCAAGTGAGGTTAAGGTTTGTGGTTGTGTGTTAGGTGGTTGGGGGTGTGTGTTTGTGGAGGGTGTGTGTATGTGTGATGTGTGTTTGGAGGGGTGGATGTGGGTGTGGGGTGGAGAGAGGTATGTGTGTGTGTATGGAGGGTGCGTGTTTGAGTGTGGAGAGTGTGTGTGTGTGTGTGTGTGGGGAGGGTGTGTGTGTGTGTGTGGGGAGGGTGTGTGTGTGTGTGTGTGTGTGTGTGTGTGTCTGTGTGTGTGGGGAGGGTGTGTGTGTGTGTATGGAGGGTGCGTGTTTGAGTGTGGGGAGGGTGTGTGTGTGTGAGTGTGGGGAGGGTGAGTGTGTGTGTGTGTGGGGAGGGTGTGTGTGTGTGTGTGGGGAGGGTGTGTGTGTGTGTGGGAAGGGTGTGTGTGTGTGTGTGTGTGTGTGTGTGTGTGGGGTGTGTGTGTGTGGGGAGGGTGTGTGTGTGTGTGTGTGTGGGGAGGGTGTGTGTGTGTGTGTGGGGAGGGTGTGTGTGTGTGTGTGTGTGTGGGGAGGGTGTGTGTGTGTGTGAGTGTAGGGAGGGTGTGTGTGTGTGTGGGGAGGGTGTGTGTGTGTGGGAAGGGTGTGTGTGTGTGTGGGAAGGGTGTGTGTGTGTGTGGGAAGGATGTGTGTGTGTGTGTGTGTGTGAGGAGGGTGTGTGTGTGTGAGGAGGGTGTGTGTGTGTGGGGAGGGTGTGTGTGTGTGTGTGTGGGGAGGGTGTGTGTGTGTGGGGAGGGTGTGTGTGTGTGGGGAGGGTGTGTGTGTGTGTGTGTGAGGGAGGGTGTGTGTGTGTGAAGGAGGGTGTGTGTGTGTGAGGGAGGGTGTGTGTGTGTGTGAGGGAGGGTGTGTGTGTGTGTGTGTGGGAGGGTGTGTGTGTGTGTGGTGAGGAGGTGTGTGTGTGTGTGTGGGGAGGGTGTGTGTGTGTGTGTGTGTGGGGAGGGTGTGTGTGTGTGTGTGTGTGTGGGGAGGGTGTGTGTGTGTGTGTGTGTGGGGAGGGTGTGTGTGTGTGGGGAGGGTGTGTGTGTGTGTGTGTGGGGAGGGTGTGTGTGTGTGTGTGTGTGGGGAGGGTGTGTGTGTGTGTGTGTGTGGGGAGGGTGTGTGTGTGTGTGTGTGGAGTGTGTGTGTGTGTGTGTGTGGGGAGGGTGTGTGTGAGTGTGGGGAGGGTGTGTGTGTGTGTGGGAAGGGTGTGTGTGTGTGTGAAGGATGTGTGTGTGTGTGTGTGTGTGAGGAGGGTGTGTGTGTGTGAGGAGGGTGTGTGTGTGTGGGGAGGGTGTGTGTGTGTGTGTGTGGGGAGGGTGTGTGTGTGTGTGTGTGTGGGGAGGGTGTGTGTGTGTGTGTGTGTGGAGAGGGTGTGTGTGTGTGGGGAGGGTGTGTGTGTGTGGGGAGGGTGTGTGTGTGTGGGGAGGGTGTGTGTGTGTGAGGAGCATGTGTGTGTGTGAGGAGGGTGTGTGTGTGTGGGGAGGCTGTGTGTGTATGTGTGTGGGGAGGGTGTGTGTGTGTGGGGAGGGTGTGTGTGTGTGAGGAGGGTGTGTGTGTGTGAGGAGGGTGTGTGTGTGTGGGGAGGGTGTGTGTGTGTGCGTGTGTGGGGAGGGTGTGTGTGTGTGTGTGTGTGAGGAGGGTGTGTGTGTGTGGGGAGGGTGTGTGTGTGTGTGTGTGTGTGTGAGTGTGGGGAGGGTGTGTGTGTGTGTGTGAGTGTGGGGAGGGTGTGTGTGTGTGTGTGTGGGGGAGGGTGTGTGTGTGTGTGTGTGTGGGGAGGGTGTGTGTGTGTGTGTGTGTGTGTGTGAGTGTGGGGAGGGTGTGTGTGTGTGTGTGTGTGTGAGTGTGGGGAGGGTGTGTGTGTGTGTGTGTGTGTGTGTGTGTGGGGAGGGTGTGTGTGTGTGTGTGTGTGTGGGGAGGGTGTGTGTGTGTGTGGGGAGGGTGTGTGTGTGTGGGGAGGGTGTGTGTGTGTGTGGGGAGGGTGTGTGTGTGTGTGGGGAGGGTGTGTGTGTGTGTGGGGAGGGTGTGTGTGTGTGTGTGTGTGTGGGGAGGGTGTGTGTGTGTGTGTGGGAAGGGTGTGTGTGTCTGTGTGTGTGAGGAGGGTGTGTGTGTGTGGGGAGGGTGTGTGTGTGTGTGTGTGGGAAGGGTGTGTGTGTGTGTGTGTGGGGAGGGTGTGTGTGTGGGGGGAGGGTGTGTGTGTGTGTGTGAGGAGGGTGTGTGTGTGTGAGGAGGGTGTGTGTGTGTGAGGAGGGTGTGTGTGTGTGAGGAGGGTGTGTGTGTGTGTGAGGAGGGTGTGTGTGTGTGTGTGTGTGGGGAGGGTGTGTGTGTGTGTGTGTGAGGAGGGTGTGTGTGTGTGGGGAGGGTGTGTGTGTGTGTGTGTGGGGAGGGTGTGTGTGTGTGTGTGAGGAGGGTGTGTGTGTGTGAGGAGGGTGTGTGTGTGAGGAGGGTGTGTGTGTGTGAGGAGGGTGTGTGTGTGTGGGGAGGGTGTGTGTGTGTGTGTGAGGAGGGTGTGTGTGTGTCGGGAGGGTGTGTGTGGGGGGAGGGTGTGTGTGTGAGTGTGGGGAGGGTGTGTGTGAGTGTGGGGAGGGTGTGTGTGTGTGTGTGTGTGTGTGTGTGGGGATGGGGTGTGTGTGTGTGTGTGTGGGGAGGGTGTGTGAGTGTGGGGAGGGTGTGT